>NC_141794.1:7500-307500 GCF_054643075.1 Acanthaster planci
CTTGTATTTCGTATGATTCCTATCGTCCAGAGTGAGGCAGAAAGTGATTGTATGGTCTTTTCCCTATAGACATCATGCGTCTCTGTAAACGATCACAAACAGACACTCCTCCATTCATATGAATTTGGTTTGCATTGGGGTCGTAGTTCAACAGTTAAAGCCGATTTAAGTCTTCCCCATTGGTTGTGTACAAACTTTATACTTGAAAAAACTGGCGCTAAGGCCCTATGCATTAATACACATACCCTACGGCTCTACTCTATACCCAGCCTAAAGGGAACACCCCACAGGATACAAAGTGATACCATTCGAAAGAGTACTTCAAGGCAAACAACTTTCTCTCAGACTCCATCCTCGTATCTCGTACAACACCAAAGTTATGACGTCACTTCCGGGCAATTTTTTAAAAATAAAGAAAAACATAAGAAATTTTTTTGGTCCCAAAAGATAGCCCGTGGCTTGATTCGGATGCAAAATGCGTCTAAACCTGGATCGCGAGTCGTTTTCAGTAATTTTTCAAGGGGTCACCAAAAAAAACAGTGCCCTCGGGAGAAAGGCTATAAATCCATGACCCTTTGACCTACGACGCTCAAACCTTAACACAAAGTGGATGAAGAGTTGTGCTACCTTTCCTGTAAGTTTCAGAATCAAAAACCACGGGAGTAAAAAGTTATTCAGGGTCACCGAACGGGGACACCCCTTCTAACCCTAACCCTAACCCTAACCCTAACCCTAACCCTAACCCTAACCCTAACCCTAACCCTAACCCTAACCCAAACCCTAACCCTAACCCTAACCCTAACCCTTACCCTAACCCTAACCCTAACCCTAACCCTAACCCTAACCCTAACCCTAACCCTAACCCTAACCCTAACCCTAACCCTAACCCTAACCCTAACCCTAACCCTAACCCTAACCCTAACCCTAACCCTAACCCTAACCCTAACCCTAACCCTAACCCTAACCCTAACCCTAACCCTAACCCCTAACCCTAACCCTAACCCTAACCCTAACCCTAACCCTAACCCTAACCCTAACCCTAACCCTAACCCTAACCCTAACCCTAACCCTAACCCTAACCCTAACCCTAACCCTAACCCTAACCCTAACCCTAACCCTAACCCTAACCCTAACCCTAACCCTAACCCTAACCCTAACCCTAACCCTAACCCTAACCCTAACCCTAACCCTAACCCTAACCCTAACCCTAACCCTAACCCTAACCCTAACCCTAACCCTAACCCTAACCCTAACCCTAACCCTAACCCTAACCCTAACCCTAACCCTAACCCTAACCCTAACCCTAACCCTAACCGTAACCCTAACCCTAACCCTAACCCTAACCCTAACCCTAACCCTAACCCTAACCCTAACCCTAACCCTAACCCTAACCCTAACCCTAACCCTAACCCTAACCCTAACCCTAACCCTAACCCTAACCCTAACCCTAACCCTAACCCTAACCCTAACCCTAACCCTAACCCTAACCGGGGGCCTATTTGTACATGCACGGTCCCATAGAAACAGGCCCTTGGTCGACGTATTGGGTCGTGGTTAGGAAAGAAGTGGGGCTTATTTAACCCTTTCATCCGGATGATAATCTGTGCCCTTTTTCTCACTTCTGCATATTCAGGTCTTGTATTTCGTATGATTCCTATCGTCCAGAGTGAGGCAGAAAGTGATTGTATGGTCTTTTCCCTATAGACATCATGCGTCTCTGTAAACGATCACAAACAGACACTCCTCCATTCATATGAATTTGGTTTGCATTGGGGTCGCGGTTCAACAGCTATAGCCGATTTAAGTCTTCCCCGTTGGTTGTGTACAAACTTTATACTTAGAAAAACTGGCGCTAAGGCCCTATGCATTAATACACATACCCTATGCCTCCTCCCTATACCCAGCCTAAAGGGAACACCCCACAGGATATAAAGTGGTACCATTCGAAAGAATACCTAAAGGCAAACAACTTTCCCTCAGACTCCATCCTCGTATCTCGTACAACACCAAAGTTATGACGTCACTTCCGGTCGATTTTTTCAAAAATAAAGAAAAACATAAGAATTTTTTTTGGTCCCAAAAGATAGCCCGTGGCTTGATTCGGATGCAAAATGCATCATAACCTGGATCGCGAGTCATTTTCAGTGATTTTTCAAGGGGTCACCAAAAAAAACAGTGCCCTCAGGAAAAAGACTATAACTCCAAGGACCTTTGACGTATGACCCTTAAACATAAACACAAGGTAGATGAAGAGTTGCGCTACCTTTCCTGTCAGTTTCAGTGTCACAGGTTACGGGAATCAAAAGTTATTCAGGGTCACCGAACGGGGACACCCCTTCTAACCCTAACCCTAACCCTAACCCTAACAACCCTAACCCTAACCCTAACCCTAACCAGGGGCTTAGTTGTACATAGTAACCCTATAGAGATAGGCCCTTCGGCGACGTATTGGGGCCTGGCTAGCCAAAAATTGGGTCACATTTAACCCTTCGCCCAGGATCATACTTCTTACCCCTTCTGATTTCCCCACATTGACATCTTGTATTTCTTTGATTCCTAACAAGCAGAGTCGGGCAGAATATGATTGACAGGTCTTTTCCGTATGGTAGAAAAGGTGCAGCACACTGTCAGAAAAACCCTAACCCCTTTAACTTTTAACCCTTTCACTCTTACCCCTTAACCCTAGCTTTAGAGGTAATGTAGCCCAAAAGGGTTAGACAGAACATGCGTTTTTACACGTACTACAGGCTACTGATCATTTTCTGATAGGTCAAAAAGGGACTTTTCCCGAATTATACTCGGGGCAAATCCCTATGCCTTTTGTACACGGCTTATATTTTTTACATGTCGGAAAACTGGGCACATGAAAATCCCTTATAACAACTAAAAACATAAACTGAGACGTCATACGTCTATGTAAACGATCACAAGCAGACACTCCTCCATTCGTATAAATTTGGTTCCCATTGGGGTCCCGATTCAACAGTTATAGCCGATTTAAGTCTTCCCCGTAGGTTGTGTACAAACTTTATACTTGGGGAAAAAAATCATTGATTTTTAAACGTTTTCTTAACACCTATTTTTGGGTCACCAAAAAAAGGAGTGCCCTGGGCGAAAACGCCACAACTCCATGACCCGTTGACTTATGACCTTCAAACTCAAACACAAGGTAGACGAAGAGTTCCGCTAGCTTGGCTGAAAGTTTCAAGGTCAAAAATTAAGGGAGTCAAAAGTTATTTGGGGTCACCCAACGGGACACCCCCTACTAACCAACCCTAACCCGCGCACACATACAAAACAGTGCAAAATCAGATTGAAATAGCGCCGCGTTCTTTACTGGAAATTCAAGACTATGGCCAGAAGATCGTTCCAATTTTATCAAAAACAAAGCTGATAAACTGACCTTCAATTGATTGAGCAACAGTTACAGCCCCTTTCGCCCACGTTTTCTGCAACTCCAGATAGAAAATAGTCTCATGAAGACTCGACTGGACCTTCGTAATAGGCACTTTACGTTGACGAGGCGCTGACAAGAGTTTCAAACACTAATAGTATTAATGACCCATGAGTGAGTTTTTTATCAACGATGTCATTGAAGGCACGCTGACGAGCGGCTGCGAGGCCCTGGCTAGCAGAGCCAAGAAGAATTAGGCCAGAAAAAACTAAATCCTGCGCCATGTCCTTGTTAATCTCACTGGGACCTTCAGGGTAGGCAACTGCCTCAAATAAGCGTAGAAGTGGCAGGGCTGCTTTCAGAGCATAACTTTGAGCAGTTTTAAGTCCGTCAGAAAATATTTCTCCTGCTCAACGGGACCACTAAAGAGGACAATCACCTCCTCAGAAATGGGGTTTATACCCTTGTCGTTTTTGTGAGGATTGCGCTGCATCTCTTTCGTAGCTGGAAGGGAAATTGCTGCACGCCAAGTACTAGACGTTTCTGGGGTGTCCTCCTCGCTGTCGCTGACAAGTGAAACAGCGGAGTCAGTGCGAGCCCTGCCAGTGCTGGTGGATGATGACTGCACCGGTAGATCAGTTGTGGTGGGTAAAGTTGTCTGGGTAGTACTTGACAATCGCAGATTTGCCGGTGGTATCATTGCTGGAAACCACTGGGGAGGAAAACCCCATGGGTTGTACAGGCTTGGCGGTACCGGTCCCAGGTTTATAGCCGTGGGCAACTGAGGAGTACCCTAGGGGCTAATTCCAAGGCATTGCCAGGTTGAAAAATGTTTGTGGCTGGGACCAGACTGATGCATAACCAGCCAGGTTTGCTGCAGGTCCGAACAGGCCCTGGGAGTTGGCGGTGCCGCAAGGCGGTGCAGATGTTGTAGGTTCTGATTTAGCTTGAGTAGCAATAGCGACTTGTTGATGAGGTGGTGCTGGTTGGAATATGTCGCTAAATGAGGTCGACTTCTGACCTGGAATGGGGGTTGCATTAGTTTTCGGGCATGACGACCCTTCACCCTTACCGCTAGGTCCTTCCCTTTCGCTAATCTTTCTTGTAGCCAAAGCTAAAATATCCACAGACGATGGAGGTTCATAAGGGGAGATCGTAGCTGGAGCCGTGAAAAAACGTAGACGACGGGAGGACATGTTTCCCTTGGATGGAGGACACAGTAAATCCAATGGTAAGTACTATAACTATACGGGCGTGTATACGCATGATGTGGTCATATTGCAACACAAAAAAGGAGACAACCCAGTGCTGGAACGAGGGTACACATGGAAAGCCTATCTTCAACTTTGAATAGGGCGGCATTATGCGAACTTTGAATACCTAACGAAGACTATTCCAGTACCGTCAAAGGGTGGTCAGATTACAATACAACAAACGAATAAACAGGGTGAGTCTCTCCGGAATTGGCGAGATATAAGCTCCCTAGAGAAAAATCTAGGAAGAATGAGTGCCTGACGACGACTTGCAAATTACAGTACCTCTGATACTCAGTGAGAGGGACATATCAATATACACTCATCATGCAACCGCGTGTTTGCATTGGTGGTTTCAGTCACTGTCTCATGCAAAAAATACAAACCAAAAAAAGTGCAAAATACGTACAATTTAGGACGGAAATAGCGCCGCCTGGCGCTTCTTCAAGTAAAGGTTAGCCCTTCGAGGTTTTTTTTTTGGGGGGGGGTGTCAGGTCGGCAAGGCATTCAAGATAATGGCCAGAACTTCTAGAAGTGGTTTTCTTTTGAACGTTATAAAAGTTTGTTATGCCATCATTCAATTGGCCCTTTCCCGAAATTACTAAGCATATTTTGCCCAACGTGGATTACAAGTGAATTGGAGAAAGAGGAGAGGCAAGACAGTCGACGGTGGGGGGGGTCACCGTGGAGGAATACGGGCCCGCAAGTAGATGGGGGTGCCACTGTGTAGATAGGGGAGAGGGAAGGCAGTAGATGGACGCAGACAACTCTGTAGAGATTCAGGCTCACAGTAGACCAAGAGAGTCGCCGTGTAAAAAGAGACGATTTGTCAGTGACGTAGCCACGGAGGGAGGAGGAATGGATATTGGGCAAGGCTAACAAAAACTTTCCCCAAAAAACATACAACTGAAATCTGGCGCCCCCTTAAGATGCTGGTGCCCCTTTTTTCCCCGGGTGAGGCTATAAGCCTGGCACTCCGTGCATGACGTCACTACGCAAAACATCACTGCATGAAAACCCATTTACTTAACACAGATATGGAGGACCGACTACGGACTACACTGTAAACATGGAGGAAGGAACAACACGCTCACGACTAGGTCACGCGTACACGATGAGTTACAATTGGGTATTCGTACATGGGCAATTGAGCGGAGCCACACGCGTAGTGACGTCATGCAGGGAGCGCCTGGCTTTTAGCCTCACCCTTGTTCCCCCACCAGTAAAATCCTAGCTACGCCACGGCGGTTGATAGAGTAGACGGAGGTGGACCAGCGTGTAAGAGAGCCCAGCAGACAGGGGGTCACCCGTCACCGTGTTGGAGAAGTGCTTTTCGGACAGCAGTTGGAGGCGCCTTACGTAAAGGAGGAGTGGGCCGACAGAAGACAGAGGGGTCACTATGCAGAAAGAGGAGCGAGAGGAAATTAGAATGGTGAGGAGTCCCATGATTTGACCTGTTCACACACGAGGCCATCTCACATAAAACAAACCTGGATGACATCCGCTCTATAATATCAAGGCGACGCCACTCCCTCATTGAACACCTTTGTAGCCAACCGCCCTTAAGCTGGCTGGTCCCCTTTCCAATTGGTCAAAACCACGAAACCGTCCAAGGCAGACCTGGGTGCGCCAGCCCGAGAAAAAGCATGAAATGTCAGCTCTCAGTCTCTGGCATACATCAACTGACTGGTCAGTATGGGTGGGTATAACGATTACGCCCAAAAGTAGACGGAGGGGCACCGAGGCCAAGACCATCGTGTAGCCTACATGTACAAGGATAGCAAGGAATACAGTAGGTGTTGTGGCTTCTGTGAAGAGAGCGTTCGGCAGACAGTTGAGGGAGGTAGGTCACCGTGCAAGAGTAGAACTAGACCGAGGCGTGCTACCATGTACATTAAGAAGGGTCTCGCCACTGGCATATTATACATAGTGATCTTCTTCGAAATAACGTTTACTGATTTAGAGTCACAAGTTGAAGAGTGGGCTTGTGTTTAATGAACAAACACATTTCTAGGTCTTTATTACACTATTTCTAAATTATAACTACCAATCAAGCTAATGACTAAGAAAAGGAAGGCAAAAGAAAAGAACATTCATACAAGACATTAGCAAGTGAATGCCATTTACTCCTTAAACTTTAATTCACAGGAGAAATTGTATTCAATAAGAAATATATCCAGAATATTTCTAAATGCATGGGTTATATCAACATTACTTGCAGGAAGCGTATACATGTAGTAGACATGTGACCGCACAGCAGTGTGCCCTTGAGTGGCACGCTTGGCCCAAAGCAAAGAACACAGTTGGAGATGTGTGTACCCAAAGTAATTGCTTCATTGAAAGAAGTTGCAGAAAAGTTGCATAAAGTACTCACATCATTGTCCGCAACTTGTCTGCAACTTGTCCCAGACGAATTTTGAAATGACTCCTTATAGTAAGTTTTCTTGATAGTCGTTGAGTTCGGTTTCATTTGCATATTAGGCAGGTCATAATGTTTCTTGGTGTTCTTCATATTATTATTCACCATCACCTAATTTGCGCCGAATTCTGGGTCATGCATAGAGCGTTGTTTGCTCAATAATATCGTGGCACACCCTTAATACAGTACGCACTTTTCGAGAGTCTTTGATATGAGCTGCCTATTTTTGTTACAGTTTAGTTGCAGCTGAACTCTCTGGGTCTGTAAAAAAAGCTGAATCTCCATTATCAGAAATCAAATTTTCCTTTGAGTCCCACTTCTTGCCACCGTCAACTCGATCGTAGAAACTGTCCTCCAGGTCACTATCATACTTTTCGGATGAAGCAGCGTTTGCTCCAAGGTTTGAGTTCATATTGATGTACACATCTTCAGCTTTCTTAAAGTGAGTCTCTTTGGGTCCATCGGCACTCTCGTAGATCGGGTTCGGTGGGTAGTTCAGGGGCGACACACTCTTCATATTTGCGTAGGCAGGGGAGTCTTCCAAGGAGGGATTGTCATTCTTACTGCCGCTGTTTTTGCCCATTGAGAACGTGGACATCTCGCAATTTGCTGGGCCGCCTTGGCTGATGTACTCCTTCTCTTCAGTCGAGGGATGATTATTGGATGCACTGAATATGTCTGGTATATCGGTCTCTGGGTCCTCGCCAGGACTGAAACCTGTATTCAGTAGCGTTACTGGAGCAAGGCCATCCGGTTTCAAGCGAATGTCCTGATTTACAGTTCCCGATTGCTTCCTGAAATGAGACCCGAGATTCAGGTTTATTTTTCGTTTCAGATTATCAGGGTATAGCCACTTCCCCTTTTTCGAAAATTCTTTACTATATGCAAGGATCTTATTTAAGTCTTAGCACAGTCACACAAAACTGAGGTTCCTCTCGATTGCGCATTTTCTTATTTGTCAAATTCACTAAATCTGTGCACCGAAAACAATTTCACTGAAGATTTCTAACTTTTGATGGCATTGTCATTCTGTCGGTGTACTAGTGATCGAAGGAAAGAAGGGAGGTCTCCGTCAAATACATCAGAATGGCTCCAAATCATGATTGCACTTTCAGAAAAATATGTTAAATGTTGTCTCCTTGAATTACAAACGGACGTTCAAACGGTTGCAGAGTGGTTTATTATGATTATTCCCTTAAAACCTCGCGTCTCACCTGATTTTACATGCGACTACACAGACCATGCAGATCACCAACAGCAACAGGAGGCCAGCTGCTCCTCCAATTATGTACGGCAGATAATCTGGTGGGGAAAAGATCGTGTCTGGAATGGATTTCCTAGGTTTGGGCTAATACTTGATGCCAGTGATTCATTGCCTAAAGAGTTTCCACTGCAAACCGTAGGCTCTCTTGCTGTTCATTCATACAGGTATTTATTTCATTTAGATTTTATATTTTTCCAAGAAAGATTTACTCTCTTCGCAAACTGCACCTGTCATGGATATCTGGAGCTTGGTTGTCAGTCTGGGCATCTCAGTAAATTTAGAACTCAGTGCTTTGGTGGTTTCTCCATGATCAAATGCTGAACTGGTGGTATCTGTAAAGACAATTTATACCTCAATACATCCTGCTTTGATTAATATCCTCAGATCACATTTGGTTTACTTGCAAGGTTGACGACCTCACGAGTATAAAAGAGACAAATTTCCTATCAATTTATTTCTACTACTATCGATGTAAGTCTGCATGGGCGTAAATCCCACTGGGGGTGGGAGTATAAATGACGATTAAAATGCATTCGGTATCACTCAAAAGAGGGAAAACAATTTTCAAAAGCCATAAATATGCCATTCTGAATACACATTACAGATGTACATCAATATTAAGAACATGCACCTTAATATACAGTCATATAGTGTCCCCCAACTTTTTAAGGTTTCACGCCCAGGCAAGTCATCCGCCCCACATTTCCCCATCCCTATCCCTTAAGTTCCTGCACAAATTTACGCCACTGTTAGACTGGTTAATTAACGGTTTATGGACTTTTTCTCCAGAATATGTACATTTGCATCATTGCCAACACAACTCGCCTTGTGGTAAAGAAGTACTACGAAACACAAGCGAACATCTGTACAACTTACCTTGCACTGTAGTGGCTAGATTTTCAGTTGTCGGTTTCACTGCAGTACTTTTTGATGTTTGGATTGGGGACACTTGAGTCGTGTTTGCTATATATCATTGACAAAAAAATTGAGAATTAGCTGTAAACTTCCCAGCTGTGACGTAATAATGCACAAACTAGACTGTAAGTATTTGTTTTATTTTCAAACAAGAGATGACCGGCGGTGTGGATTTTTATAAAATCACAGAATTTTTATGCATGTCGTCAGAGGATCCAGTTGGTTTCATAATTTGCGCAAGATAACTACCCTGAAGAATTAAGGAATAATATTTCAACTCGAGTTCAAATAGGAAAGTGATCAAGGCTTGAAATTTGTAGCCTAAATAACTTGCGGGATTATGGGATCTTTATTTTTGAAATTCAAATGAATTTTATCCCCTTGTGTGGAACGATGGCAAACAAATCTTATAAGAAAATCAATAAATATAAATGATGTGCCATCAATGTGCGCCTTTTCAAGTTATGATGTCAGTCACTGTAACCCAATGCACATCTAGGCATCAGGGTTGACGGATATCCGTGTCAAGTTTCAGGTTTATATCGTCTCAGAGGCACACTGCGGATAATTATTGTCAGGGAAAAAAGGAGACAGATGGGCCACCAATAACAAAAGTGGACTGCGCCCCGCTAAAATCATGGAGCTATTCCTAAATGGACAAATACAGTAGGATGTGACCAGTGTAACCTTGAGATTTTGGTGTTCAATTGTTGTAAAAATCCAACGGAAATACGATCTCCACATATACCGGTACATGTAGCTTTTTTTCCTCCTCCACTGAAAAAAATCAAAGTTCGAACCTGGATACACGCCTGTGTAGTTACAGATAGGTAAAACATCTGACGACCACGTGCGATTGCCAACACACATCAAAGTAGACTCTCCCAACAACTCAAATCCAGGCTGGCAGGTGAAGATGAGTGTTTCGTTGACACCAACACCTACATCCATCACTATAGCATTAGGGACTGCACCCGGGAAGAAACAGCCAGGGGTCTCAACGGGATCTGTCGATAGATAGAGTACAGTCTGAATGTATAAAAATTCAAATAAGAATTTGTTTTCACTTCTGAATTTATTTTCATTTGATGCGGCTCGGGAATGAGTCACGTCCATTCTCCTCAGCCATTCATATGCGAATGCTTAAAACTTGCCAAGCACATAATTATTCCCATTTTTTGGTGTCTTTTGAACCAGTTCGTCGAAAAAATCGAATTTCCTACGATGACCTTATATGTATACGACATGCGCGTGACGTGTACTGCAAGGCGGTGCACGGCCAGCAAGCGCTTTATCAAGTATTGAAAAGGGCCACGTGACAGGCTTTCGATTATTAACAGTGCCTAAACTGTCTTACGTATTTAATATAAATGAAGAACAAATCGTCAATCCAGGAACGGTGTGAACATATTTTACTACAGAAAGTTTAAATTGCAAACCAAAAGAATTATACCGTCGGGTATGATTTTCAAAGAAAGCCTGAAGGCTAAGAACATTTATGAGGTTGGATTCCAAAATCTCCATTCTTTGAGAATAGAAAAAAGCTCACGCGTGTGAATGGTAAGGGTATGTTATATTGTACGTTCCAAAGATCGAATTCAAAACATACTAATCGTAAATCAACTTACCTTGAAATTCATAAATCCCGATTCTAAATTCCCCTCCGCAGGTTTGGCTACCATCGCCTGTGCAAGGATCAGTGCAATTTATCAGATTGCCATCCAGTTGCGATCCATAAAGAAAAGGATTTGCAAAGGCGCCACCACAGAAGCACTGGTTGCCACCTTCCAGGCCGTAGTACTGGAAGTTTTTAGCTCTACAAAGTGACTGACAAAAATCGATGGTCATATTGCTGTTGCTTTCGCAATATCTCTCTCCAGGTCCACAAGAGTCCTGGCATACGCCCGCCATGCCATCACACTTGATGAGATCCGTCATGATCCGGGCAGAACGATACCCATCACCGTCGAAGTAGCAGCCACGGTAAATACCTGCAGCAAAGGCATGAAAAAGTTATGCATAAGATCGTTCAGCAGGTAAACTTCAACCAGTGGCGTATCCAGCGGGGAGGGCAGGGGGCAACTTGCCTTGACCCCCCCCCACGGACTTTTGTATCATTACTATTTTTCAACTGATATCACTTGATAGGTAATTAGGAAAGAAATTAATCGGTACATTTATTTATTGTAGTAGTCTTGGGACTCCGCCCACTTCACTGCTGTCTTGACCTGATCATGCCGTACCGTGGACGCGGGAAACACTTTTGAGTTCGTGGCTTAAGCAAACAGTTTCGTTCTGGTAGTCAATTTGGCCAACTGATAAATATCCGCTATTTGTAGGGGGACACTGGGTATCTTGGTGACCTTTATGAACGCCATGTGTTTATTTTATGTGTAAATTGGGGACATTTTGCTTCTTGTCAGTGACTTCAGTCACGTAACCTCATTTTCTCACGTGTTTCCTGTGTCGTTTCAATGTACATGTACGTGTACGTGCATGTAGTACGGCATGAGTGGACCGGCGCGTGTGCGCGCCATGGGTGCATGAACTTGTGTACATGTAGTGTATATTGTACTTTTCCGCTGTGACCCCTGACCAAGGACTTGCAGTTTGTGCGCGTGTGCGCGCACAAACTGCAATCTTTCCAAGCTGTCAATGGGCGACGAAGCTGCACAAATAACGTTACACGTTTGGATCGTTGTGGGTTTACATTCTACTTTGCAGACAGTCACTCCTTTGGTGCTGTCATTATTGCTATTTTTATTTATGCTAAAATTCAATGTCATATTGCAGAACAGCCTTGAACGCATGCAGCACGTCAAGTATATGTGATTAATCCAGCGATTGTTGGCGAGGTGCTGGGTGAGTTTAATGCGTGTCCACATCCTTGGACTTTGTGAATTTCTTTGTAATTTATAATTTGAATCAAATATGATTATATTAATCACAGATAATTACTGTGCGATACATGTTATTTTTACTCAGGATTTGTTTATACTGGGATTTGTTTCTGCTGGGATTTGTTTCTGCTGGGATTTTGTCACAACCGGATCTTGTTATAGCTGGGATTTTGTTACGGCTGGAAATCAATAAACCCAACATCAATCATCAACTTTGATTGACTGGTCTCTCTTACTGGAGGATAACACCTCACCCAACGTGGGCTAAGGGCTCACGTACCCCGAACCGACGCACACGCGTCGCTTCACTTCATTATCAAATATCTTTTCTTTCCCCATTATTATGTTGACTGAGCCCGAAAGTGCATGTGCGTTTTCAATGTGCCCCCGAAACCAAGAGCTGGATACTCTACTGAAGTCAACACGCTATAATATTTCATTGCAGGACGTAAGAATTAAAACGTAACACTTGTTTTCACTTAAAAGTATTTTTTCTTCAAAAACTGGGAAATTTCCAAAACAGGAAAACTATGCACGGTAATTTTACAGCTCAGTGGTAAACAGTATTTAAACAATCATTAAAAAGTGAATTCGAAATTATCTTAAAGCCGTCAGTGCCAATTTATGGTGGCAAGGATAATACATGGACAAGCTTTCAACAGACCTTATGTTTTGCAATGAAACAAATCAGTTGTGTTTTTCACATTTTAGACATTGACCTACACTCAAAACAGACAAATTATTTTACGCCAAAAGCCTGATTCTTCAAATTTGACTTGGAAGATTATGTAGGTGCAAATGTCGAGTTGGTTTAGTAGCAGAGAGTTGCAATGTATATGAACCACATTGCCAACTTTGTCAACCCGTGGTGTACATTTGGATGGAAAAAAGTGGACCTTAATCATAAAAAATCCAACAGCATATGTCTACGTAAATCAATATTTATATTTACAGGTTCAGACTGATTCAAGTGTGAATTTATGCCTGACAAAGGGTTCACTTAACTACGAGACTCGCCGCAACCCAAATTCATGACGCCCACAACCTTGCCCAATTTACAAACCTCAAGCAAAAGATAGTCCTCTCTCAAAACAAGAATAGGTTTTGGGCAGTCTCCGCTCTCCGGTTGATAAGAACTGATACGCAAAAAAGGACAGTAGTCATGAAGTATCTCCACAGAGAAGTCAAGCTTATCCTTGAGGGGAAGTTTATCTTACAAGAACAGATCTCCTTATATTTGTAGGCTCTGAGGGCTGTGCGAGTTATTCGGTATTCTGCTCCCGTTAGTCTCGCAAATTTAATTTCATTATTTGATGTTGCAATTTCACAAAATAAGTTTTTAATGGGGAAAGTATATTTACTTTTAGCTATAAATGCCCCGTAGAAACCATTAGAGGTTCCCAACGTACCATTTACGGTTACCACTTAATTTGAAAAGTTTTCACTTTTATATTTTTCAATGAAATATATCCTTTTTTCCAGTCAAAAATAAATTTCAAGAGAGACTATTTTTCCTTGGTTTATTGTGTGAAGGCGTTTTCCTTCTATGCGGCTGCAGCAAATAAAGAATAGAAATTTTTTTCCACTTTCCTTTATATCTGGACTAGAGGCCTCGCACCTGAGGTTGAAGTTTTTCAAGATACGATCATATCATTGTTCGAAATGAATGGTTCTGGAATTTGTCATGAATCGCAAAAGCACGTACAAGGTTATTTGGTTTCATGGCCAGTACAATATTCATATCAAAACTAGGATTAAAGTGAAGTGATTTAGGCATAGGAATATGTGTGGGTTTTTTTGGCAATAAAATCACCGGATTTAAAGACGCATGTTTAGGTTCTCACGTAATTATTATGAGACCTTGAGGGGGAAGTTACATTTCATCCACAAAAATCTCACCTGCAAATTGTTCCCCCAACCCAATATTCATTGTAAAGGTTTTAAAGACTTTAGATTCTGTGAGAAGTTAATCTCAATGATTTGAACTGGTTTATTGTTAAGAAAAAAATAATCGACAGTTAAACCCAAGTTAAAACAAAACTCAGAACACTTACAGTACTGACCGTTTCCATTGAAAGATCAAGTCGGGGATATAGCAATCAGATGAGACCGAAAAGTATCTCCAAGCTGTACACAAGCCACCAGCCAATAAAGACTTATGACACACGAATGTTTGATACTCGCATAAGATTTTTTTCCCATCCACTTTACTTCCCCTGATTGGCTGAATGCAATTTTGACAAAAGTACAGTTTTAGTTTCTTGCATATACACTTACCTGTGGATTTACACTTTCCTAATGAAAGCAGCAAGCAAGTCACAGCTAGTAAAACAGTTTCGATACCAATTTCTTGTTTCATATTTCCACTGTAGATTAGTCAAGATGTACCAAAAACTGATTTCAATCCTACTAAATGTCCCGCAGTTAGAAGAAATGATCTCTTTCTCGGTTTCAGAACGTCTGCCGGAAGTAATGGTGCACACCATCAGCCACCGATTGCTTTTGGCAAGTACTCGATTATATCGTCACCGCAATGCTAAAAGGTGTTTTTCTATGTACGCACCACGAAGAAGAGTGTAGTACATTGTAATAACAATTTTCTCCCGCCTCGGTGCTTTCTGACCTGAGTGCTAATCCCACTGTCCTTCTGGGTATACGAGCGGGTCATTTTGACTAATTTTTATCGCGCAACTCGAAAATTGAAAAATTGGGCAACAAAGCACAGAAATCCAGGATAAAGTCGCCATATTTGACATATTTTCAGTGTGACTCAGTGTGCGCTTTCTAGTAATCTGAAAAGGGTTTAAAAGTAAAAGAAGTGGTGAAAAAAGTAATATTAAACACACTTTTAAAAGAATTTGGAAAAGGAAAGAATAATACAATATTTGACGATCGCAGAAAACAAACGAGTTGTTCTGACAAAGATAACTTTATTCCTGTAAAGTCTCATTTATAATGCCAAAATGTAGAAACAAATGTAAAACAAACGAGATTTGAGATGCGCACCTGGGTTCTCTGATGATGGTGTAAGTATTATAACAATAATGTTGAGTCAATGCCATTAGTTTTTGCGGGAACTGCTTTGGTATATCTGGTCTACCCATAAAACGAAGTGAATTTATAAATATTTATAACGAACAAAATTACAAAAAAATTATTCTTGTGACCCAAAACCAATAACCTTATCTAGAATGTCTCCGATTAGAATGACCGCGCCGGTCGACAGCTTCTATCTCATAATTTCTGTTCATTCATTTGAACTCTAAGTTAAGAAAGAGAAATTTTGAAGAAGTAATGGTCTTCGTTTTTATTTGTGCTGATCTCCAATGTTACGGTAGTGGTAAATTTAAGCTGTGTTGCATTATACTCGAGGCTCTGTTAGATGAAGCGGGGTGTCATTATTCCCTTTTACTCATTAGCTGATCGAGCAAGCAACAGTTTCAAGACGACGGTTATGTAGAAATTATTTTTCAATAGTACTTTATAAAGAGTTTATAAGGTTCTTACACTTACAATAAAACTGTAGAAATATGGTACCCAAACCATATGTGCTTCCATTTCTAAATTACGTTATTTATAATCTTTAACAATTCTTTTATTGTACTTTTTCAAGTGATACCTTTCTCGCCATATCATGTAAACATACGGAAAGTGTAACGGAAGAAGGTTGTGAAAACGTTATCCTTGGTCATAATTACTGTCTAAAGGGGGTTACCTAACATAAAATTTTCTTCACTACGAATTCCTTTCGTCATCAAGGTCGCTTGCTTTGAGGACAAACTCCCCCGTAAATACTTTTTATGAATATGTACAATTTAAGACTTAAAGGTTTTCGTGGTGAAAGAAACTAGATCTATAGTAAAGATTGCGGTAACACCATGTATTTATCTCTTCTTTGAGTATGTGTGGTTCTGAGAAGAACCGGGGAATAACTCGACGTTTCGAACAGTGTACTCTGTCCGTCTTCAGGAGTCTTTAGGCAGTCTCCTGAAGACGGACAGAGTACACTGTTCGAAACGTCGAGTTATTCCCCGGTTCTTCTCAGAACCACATATACTCAAAGAAGAGATAAATACATGGTGTTACCGCAATCTTTACTATAGATGTACAATTTAGTAGCAAAAATGATCCACGTTAAGGGCGAATGACGCACTATGGAGTGGAAAACATCCGTTGTGTTATCATTTCATTAAAACGTGCATCATCCCCCATAATGCCGTCATCTGGCTCCCTTTAAACGAGCACTTCTTTGTAAACGTTACAGACCAAAATGGGAAATTCAATAACGACCGATGGCTTACATTCAAGTACAGTATGCCGTCCTACATGCATGTACAATAGGCTTTTCAGAATCTTTTGGACCACTGTCAACCATTTTTGTTTGATTCCGGTTACTTTCACCGCAGTAAAAGTTTATGACGGCTGGCTGACTCACTCCCAAATATGGTTAACTCCTAGACGCGCTTTCACAAGCCTTTCTTCCTCTCTTTTCTTTGACTGTTTACCAATGCTATTATCCCGTCCTAAAATATGCAACCTTTTCACGCCCTCTGTATACCAAACATATTCAAATAACGCTATTCACATTCAAATATTTAATCTTTTCCCAGCAAGCACTGAACCGAGAGGCCTACTGACGTACCGCTATTGTAAAGTATGAGCTCTGTTGGGCCTGCATATCAATACTGCGCTTACAAGCACAGTCAAGAGAACTCGATTGGGTCAAGAGCAAAAGCCGCCCCAGATGTGTTACCAAATCCTAGCGTAATAGCAACATCAGAATCTGCTCTAGTTTTCCTAAACAGCGTTAATTGCAAAACAGGTTTCGATAGTTTCGTGTTTGTAAGTACAGAGCACCGTGGTTCATTTCCCCGTGTAATCACAAGAAGCAACTCGCTGAAACGTGGGCCGCCAGTCGGAGATATTTAGAGAACTGATACGATGTTGAAGGTTGCCGTATGCATTTTGGTTGTGACTTGTTCGTTTGAATCAGGATTTAGTCAAGACCCAACAGGTGAGGAATCATCCTGACTAACATGATTTGCAACTAAGACAGTAATCACAACTGGGATATACATTTCTCCATTAAACATTCGTGCTATGGCATTTCTTATACGTGTATTCACTTTGGTTGCCAAAAGTAAAGTGTCATCAATAAAACTGAAATAAAAACTACAGCCTGTTTTTTAAAGAGCAAAAAAGTGCCACAGACATAGCACTGTAGTTCTCTCCCATTTGGGCCACGCTAAACTATGTTATTAGTCATGGTTAAGATGAATCTTTGGTTAACAAAATCATACCGTATACTGTATGTCCTTTAAATGACTGGTTTGCTTTGTTTTCCTTGGATTTATAGTTATTTCCTGAACATTCATCCGTGTGCAATGTCGATGTTTTCTAAATCACCGCAATCAATTTTGTTCAGCACCACTCTTTTTACATAGAACTGTCTGGTGGCACCTCCTTTACAAATGTTAACCCTTAAGACTCCCTGAGTGCTAGGCGAGTCCGCTTGTTCCAAATGTTTTGATCGAACTAATCACAATCCTGCTGTGAACGCTCTATTCATAACTTTATATCAAAGCTCTTTCAAAGGAGCTCCTCATTGGGTGAACTAAATTTCAATATGCATTTTCCTAAATGTTCGTATTTCGTTTTCTATTTGGAATGAAAAATCATGTACCACACCGTGCTCAGAAATGTCTGCTTGTGTCATCAAAGCGTGATGGCAATGCTAATGACCATCATTCTTGGATTAACCTTCAAAGCCAATTTACGCGTGAAGCATTCGTTTTCAGAATGGATTTAATATTAGAGTGCTTAGCTGCTTTCTGGAGTTGACATATACTCCTAAAAGCTGCATGTCATATTTTTCTTTCAGATATTAACCATGGTTGTTATTTTGACCATTCTCAACGGGCACTGACGGATCTCATCACCTGTGATGATGCAAGGGATTCGTGTCATTCGTCGTGTGGAATTGAGCATTCTTACTGCCAAAGCACGGGAATGACCATTGATCTCTGCAGGTCTCTCTGCAGGATAAGAAACCTCCGATATTACGCTCTGGAAGCCGGAAAACAATGTTTTTGTGGAGGTGCCCTCTCAAATCCATTTGCATACGGAAGGGCAGATGGGGCTACAACCAACTGTTCCCATCCTTGCACTGGTGATGTAAATAAAACGTGCGGTGGGGAATTCAAAATGCAAGTCTATGAATTTAGAGGTAAGAAGTTACCTTATTATTTTAAACACCATGAAATGTATTGTTTGATAAAAACTGAGGATTCATGATCAATGATGCATTAAAAATAAACTTACATGTATAAACTATAATTTGTATGTCCTAATTAATTCACCCAATCTCAAATTCTTCCGATTACATTCAGTAATTGCTCGAGTCATAAGGCCTCTCAAGGCCCTGGCAAAGATACTCATTCACTTTCAGTTTACATAACATGTCTAATTCATCGCTTTTATTGCACCATCATGCATCCCAATTTTATATCTCAAATGTGTCATTTTTTTCACTCTGTAGGTCCAGTGGATGGCGCGGACTGTTTCCATCCAGGTTTTGTGGAGAACTCTTATATATCGGATGGTGTGGCCATTACAACCGGAAATAGGCTCAATTTCATCTGTCTGCCCTTACATAAGATTACTGGGGAGGCACAACTCCTTTGTCAGTCCAACAGGACATGGGTACCTGCTGTGCTCCCAAGCTGTAGCTTCACCGGCGTATCAGAAGGTAGACAAGCCAACACCAAACCCAAGCGGACACGTCCGTTACCCATCCATTATGGTAGTACTCATTGTAACAGGTGATATGGTTGGGTGGTGGAAGATCGTGAAATACATGCACAATCCTCCCCACAACTAAACTCGGCCTAGCATTGTAGGCCCTGTTGTTTTGGAAGGAACGAATTTTTTTTTTAAAAAAGGCCTATACGTATTTGGATCTTAGTCACAGTGTAACTTTCGCCTCACATTTTTGCAATCAATGGTGAGGATTGGGCCTTAAGATTTTGATGGTAATGATGTGAGGTAACTGCACGCAAATGTTTACCACAAACAACTTCCAGCACCTGTGTTGAGTTGATTTGAGTGTCGCTAGCAGTGGTGAAATTTTTAAGGATCAGAGTGGGCTTTCTGTGAGATCGGTTTGTGTGCATAGGTATATAAAAAACTTACTGATCCTGTTTCCCATATATACAATCACTCATTGACGAAGAGTTATTTTTTCATGACAGATACTACGACGGAGGTTGTAAAGACTACGCAAATTTTGAGCACCGCTCAGACTACTACGGCATCAGTGCCACTAACCTCTATAACTGGTAAGATTACTCTGTTCATTCCAGATTATTACCAAGGCATTTAATCCTGCAGAAGTACTCTTCTTTTCTGAATGGAATAAAGTCAGTTCAGTGCCACTGATCCTAAAAGCTCTATATAATCCTTAAGCATACAAAAAGTTGTCAAACGCATGGTGTAAGGTGTTTATAAGCCTACATGTACTTTATCAATGTTTGGAAAGCCTTTACTTTTACGTCAAACATTCCCATTTTCTAAGAAAACCTTTTAGCACCTTTCAATATGTTTCTCTCTCTGCTTCCGTTCGTCACTTTCTGATTCCACTATCTTTAACTAGGAAACCTTCCACTTGTTTGTTCAAAAGGGTAATCTAGCGAGGGGATAGTAGTCCCGAAGACGTAACAGTGAATAATTGAGCCTTTTCCATTTTCTGTGACAAATTGACTCACAAATCTCGAGACGGCATTAAAAGTCGTGACTGCGTTTTATAACAGTAGTGCTGCAATCACACGTGACAGCCTTTATGTCATGTCAGTGAACTTTGGATTGGTTTTTCAATGATCAACTCATAAGAAGTAGTTTTGAAACCTTTATGGAAATCAAAATTCAACTTGTATTCATGTAAGTATTTTCTTTGCAGCTGTCTTTTCCTTTCAAAATTGTATAATTTAGATTTTGTTTTCGGAAAAATATTTGTGATGGTAATATTCTGCATGTCGCACTTCTAATTTTATTTTAAACTAGTTTTTCAAGTGAAGCAGCATCGTTCATGTCCTCATGTAAGTTGGTTGTACTGAAATTACCTATTACCTGAAAACTGTATCTTCCTTGTCAGATTTCCTACCATACATTATCGGTGGCTCGGCTTTACTACTCTTCATCCTGGTTGTGTGTTTAGTCAGCATATTTGTCTGCAAAGGAAGGTGGGTAAACTGTTTAAGAAACTACATGAATTAGCTTGCAGCTTGAAAAATTTAAACTGGGATTGGGGGCTTCTGAAGAAGCACAACTAAGCACTGTGGCTTCTATAGTCACTATCTGTAAAAAATACGCATTTCTCTATTGTGGAATTACATGTAATTCAAATTGTTTCGTTGCTGTATACGAAGAACATAATCATGTCAGGTTGTTTGCATAAGCTTTTGACCCGTAAAATAGGTATTTCTTTCCCTCTAAAATCCTATCTGTAAGACCCAAGAATGCAAAACGATGGATTTCAAATCAATTAAAAACTGAGATGAAAATATTCCAAGGCTGCGACATTTTCACCTTTTGTTTGGCATTTCAGTGCGTTTTACGCTCCAGTACCAAACCATATTTTCTAAAAGCAATTCTGAGTAAGAGTAGGCGAGTTCTGTTCATGAAAAATTGTTTACTAAAACCAAATATGGAAAATGTAAAGTTTTTCAGACCTTTTTCAAATAGCAATAGGTTAAATTTTTAATTTTTAACATGTCAATATGGCAAACAAGAAAATTAAAACACATTATGGTCCTTTAGCCTTATAATTCAATCACTATTGCTCACGTAATGCGTTACTACCTCTGTTCATTTTTCTACATGCAGGAAGAGGTCTGGTAACTCTGGTCAAGATATTCGCCTGAAGCCTGAGGCATCACCTGTTACGTTCATCAACACTGGATTCCATAATGATGAAAACGAAGAAGCTAAAGTGGAAATGCCAGATATCCTGTCTGAAGCCCGTAATGCATCCTCACCCAGTCCATCCAACTTTTACCACACGCAACTCTCAACATTCTCAGAGGACCCTGTCTACTCTAACAACGATGCAGTCCGTGCAAATGATACAAGTCCCACTACATATGCCAACGTGAATGAGGGAGTACCATCCACAGACAGCCCACCGAGTCCCATATACGCCAACTCTGAGACAGTCTTACCAGAGAGTAATTCCGGATATACTAAGCGGTATTCTGCTACCACAGATCGACCAAATCAAAAGCGTGGGTTGTCCTCCGACGATCCTGTCGCAGTGCATGCCACTGGGAATCGCCGAGCTAAAAAGAATGCCACAGGGACCAAAGACTTGGTTGGGTGGAGTCGACCAAGTTCTCTTTACCAGCGCACGACACTGGATGACGATGATACTGAGTCCAATGAGGACAACACAACCATACAACCACATGACCTTTCTGCCGCTATCTACGCCCAAATCGACAAAAGTCGGAGAAGTGATTCCAGAGAAACTCTCAACTCCGAGCATTCAGGAAACTCCTTCTTTGCTGACCCTGCCAAATCATCAGCAACAAGACTATAGATTTGATGACGATTAAGAATTTCTTGGCAATAAAAGCACTTGTATCCCATCGACATCTGAAAAGTGTAACTTATGTGGATGTGTATCTGTTGCTTATGAAAACACCAAGATTCGTCACTGGAAAATGGGTCATTTCGGGGTATCAAACAATTCGGAAAACAACCAAATCCATTTACCATCCATATAGGGATCATTACAACTATGACAGGTTTCCTAAGATTTGGAGTAAGACTCCATTCAATTTGTGAAGATTTGATATTCGAATTGTCCGAGGATTACTTGATGATGTTCAAATCGTTTTACTTGCTGATTTTTGTGCAAATCATTTCCCTGATTGTGATTCCATTTGTCTTTAAAAGTCACGTGTCACGATTCATTGCTGATGACTTTACTGTGGTTATGCGTGTAACTACTACTCCTTCCTATTCCTTTGTGAAGAATTTATGCACCCATTAGATTTTTTTTTGGCAATATTTTAAAACCAAGACAAAGAACGGGTGTTCAAGATCTATTCTTTGGATGGATCATTGTAACATTTATCACAAAGTCCTTTTTTGTTCAATGTTGCACGTTTTCCCTAGCTCATTGTAAAAAGTAGAGCAATTATGTGTTTGAAAATACGAGTGTAAACCTATTGCAAGAAATACTGTATTTCTAGCAAATACACGGCGTATCAAAATATAGGAAACCCAAATTCAACCATAATTTGTAGGAAAATTTCAGATGTCTTAATTTGCAATATATGTCCCAAGAAAGGCCTGAATCTATTCTTTCCAATGAAACCTTGATTATGTGCTCAATGTTACGGTTAGACGAGTAACAATGCATCGTTGACCAGCAGGTGAAAGTTAGCATATGCTGTACAGTAGATGATACTTAGGCCAACGTACGCGCTTTTGAATGTATGTAAGCTAATTTGTCACAGTGCAAATTTCACCCGCTAGTCAACAATGTGCATTGTTACTCGTTCAACCTCGACACGATGAGCACATAATTAAGGTGTCATTGGATAGAAGACATTCAGGCCTTTCAGGACATATAATGCATTAAGAAATCTGCAGTTTTCCTTTAACGTATGGTTAAATTTGGGTTTTCTTGATGTTGCTACGCCCGGTGCATGTAAATAGACCCATCTGTGTCACGAAAGACACAGCTTTTTAAGTTAATGGAATATTTCTTTGTTAAGAGGTATTAAACTTTGAAGGTTGTACTCTATTACAAATTGCCATAAAATAAACACAAAACACTGGAAAGCTGATACTGAGTAGGAAAAAAGTGCGATCGTAGGTTCGAGAGCTACCGATAATCAACCAATGTAGTACTATCAAAACCGCAGAGGTTAAGCATTAAGATTTTCTAATGTTCCCATATAATTATTCGTATTATAGTGCATACTTTCAAACAAACATAATCGTATTTTCTATAGTCATTTGTTAAATATTTTAATCCTTTCCATAAATGGACATTTATGTAATTATTATAATCAGATCTGCAGATTTCGATAAATTTATGGACTTGTGTGTAGAGATAGAGTTGATTGTAAAATTTTAGCATAGCTATCCTTTATTATTTAGGCTTAAATGCATTAATAAGTATTAACATTCGATTAATCACAAATGTAATACAAACAGTATTTTACTTTAACCATTTTTATATGAACAATTGAAAGAGTAAAGCTATATACACGTAAAGAGAAAATGAACTAGAAACTTCACATGTAGCTTTTTTCCTATACATCATGCACCAGCTTCGATTTCCTATATCACCCAATAACTTGAAAACACATCGAAATTTTGGGAAATGTCATTTATACAAACGATATTTTTCCCTGCTGAAAATTTGATACATTATCTGATACTAAAAATACCAGGATAAACTGATCACCGCCTTAAAAAGCATCGCACCTTAAAAGGCGTAGTCTGTCGGTGAATCATTGATTTCAATGGTTTAATTAACTTTACAGCTGTTCGTTTGGCCCTTTGTCAAACAATAAAATCTGATTTCGCAGTAGTTGCAGAATAAAGTCAGCGCTCATATATCATGTTTGGCTGTAACACCTGTTTGAAACAAATCAAACGGTCACAAGGACATTAATTTTGGTGGTTAAATATAGTACCACGGTGTTTTGCGATGGAGCAACATTCACCAACGATTACGAACTGATCGAGCATGCCTGAAAGACAAATTTCATTTTTCCTCACATCTCTCAGTATGATAACATTTTTACAAATAATCAGGGTGGTCATTATCATTTTTATAATTTTCAACAAATTAGTGGCTGGAAATGTATAGGGTGTATCTATCCGCCCCGAGCTAAAGTGCACCCCCAGTCGGCGAAAGAAAGACGGATGGTTACAAGCGGATTCTTGCACGCGTTCTGCGTGTACACAAAGACCATACAGTAAGGAAAAATCGTTACGCGTAGTCGGTGTCAAGCGCGCCATTGATAAACGCGCAGCTATGCCGTGAGTACCAAAAAACATGCCCTCTTTAGTTTTGCCTGGAGCGGATAATTAGTTGATGGTTGATATATTGTTTTTACACTCAAGTGAGACAGTACCGAGGAATGTAATTCCTTCGTACGTGTATGTCAACATCCAGTAAGGGGATATTTTTTCTCCACAGTTGCACTTAAGGTATTTCAGTAAAGGTAATTCCTCATAAATCCACAGTTGAGATACCATTGCTGTTTCTACATTGTAATGTATGGAACAGGGGCGCAGATGTTCATTTCTAACAGAAAATTCTGACATTTGACAGGCGCCGAGCTTAATTTGATAAAGTCACTGGAAATTTCTCACGAAGTGGATCCTGCGAGTTTGTAATTGATTGATAATTTCCCCAGGGTGGATTTGTGTCCAACCTTTTATAAATAATGAAAGGCTTTTGATTGAACAAGGTGTGGTGCGTATAATTCTGTGTACATACCCATCGAGAATGCTTCAGTGGGGCATGATTTATTCTTATCTGCTTAATATGAAATGAAATAGTAATGAGAAAAGATGAACGCAGGTCATTTGAGTGACAAAGCAATATGCGCAACTGCGCTATATTTGTTTTGACATGACTTTCACAATAATATTAATAACTGTTTGTGCGGCAACCTGTACCGCCAAGAGTCCTTCCATATCAAGCTGTCGTAAACTTGTCTTGTAAATGCATTATGACGGGCTTGATCAATATTTCCTCAGACAACAGCGAACTCCAAGTCACGAAGCGTAAGGTCAACCACTCGAAGAAATCGTTTATATTCAACCTAGTCTACCTATCGAGATAAATTCATTTTTAGACGCGTGACGCATGATTCATTTCACTAATATTAATAAAGCAGACTGACCATCATGTGGTCTGCAATTTTAAAGATCTCGTTTTGTTTAAAACACCTTGACTGATAAACTTAAAGCTTTAAGTTGGTTTTCTACAGTCAAAGCGATCCGTATTGATTGATTGTTCTTAAAATAATAAGCACGCATGTTTGGCGATTCATTCAGTACCACTCTCCTAGAAATCAGATTTGAAATAAGGACTGAAAGCAATACATACACTTTAAACCAGAAACCTAAGCAGGCTTGTCATTGTTAAAGGACCACTACTGAAATAACTTAAACGAAAATGCACGATCCAGTGCACAAATGTCGACAAAACATGACTTCTCTTCGCTTCTTTCAACCAGCCACAAAATTGCTAATTTTAGGGGCTACATAATAAAGAGATCAGAGTAAAAAACGTCATGGTCCAGTTTGCGCGTCATTACGTACTTCATGGAAATAAAAAGACTGTGCGGGTGGAGCTGCTAATTGTGCGGGTTACTATCACGATCCGCTATTGTTCTATAGGGTTGTGGCATGACAGTAGGATTGTGTGGGTGACTGAACCCGTTTCATGAAAAAAGCATGAAGGTAGGAAAACCAACTACCAATTTGAAAGATTCAAGACTACTGTTTGACCTGTTGAGAAATTCATCTCTGTCGACAGTTGTCTTTCATGTTTATCAACCTCCACGTTTTATTGTTGCTACATCCTGCCTCATTATGCCAGGAGCTACAGCTACCCAAACAACCTGACGAGGCATCCATTATCTACACGTTCGCAAAGGCACGGACAAGGACAATTCCAACAAGGTGAAATTTCCAGTACCGTCTACTCGTTGTGAATTGCCTGATTTGTGTTTATTTAGCGGGCGCGAAATAGAGTTGTGCAGCAGACTGCAAACTTGTCGTCGGGGCAAACGTGCTACATTGCCAAGGTCCTTTGGATATCTAGTTGCGAATAGTCAACATTTGTGATGCACTGTATGTTTGAGTCAGTATGTGTCCATAGATTATTTAACTTATCCGCACAGGGGAGTTATCTGTGGCTTTCTAATGCATCGGTCAATCACTGGTCATCGATCGCGTGTGGATGAAATAACCTGTGGATTTTGCAAGCATTCGATTATACCAGTGGTCACTTTCGCTCTTTGTTTCACGCTGTTGGGTCTTCGTTCAGTCCTTCCATTAAATATTTGGCGACTGATTCATCAGCAATTTATAAAGCGAATGTTGATCTAGGTTGCTCAGCAAAGTGTTAAGGAGGAAATACAAAGGATGCCTGCCTTCAACTGCTTCATCGTCGCTCTTCCCGTTACCATGGTGTTCGTCGTTAGCACTGCATATGGTCAAGGTAAAGGGGACATGTCTTACATCCACTCTGTGTTTCTTCCATCATTATGATTTGGTGTTGGCTTGATATACCGCTTTCATCCAATCATGGTTTAAATTCACAATTCTTTGTTAATTAAAGGTCAGCAGGGTTACAATGATATACTTGCGTGAGCTCTCAAGATTATTTCCCTTAATGTATCTTTTGCATTCTCAGAGAAAAGCAGATCACAATCACAGACACTACAAATTAACATTTAAAAGTTACACACCGCACTGAGTGAATAATTTGTGCCTTGTCATAATTTTGCATGTTCCAGAAATCAAAGAACTAGGTTTATTTTGTCTTGTGCTCCGTAGCATTTTATTGTAAAAAAATATTTGTCTGGATTTTGAAAATCCTTCTTTGAAGTTTTAATGACCAGAAGGGTGTCATGAGGGCATGTTTTTAAACTCAATATGTAATATGCAGCATTTGAGATTATGTGATAACCTCCTTTTTTATGACTTTTCCTTTAATCTTTGAAGACAAATTACTGATTTCATAATTGGAATTCTATCGCAATACGAAAGACGAATGCGCGCGATCTTCTCCACTGATTTAGAGTGGGAATAGGACATCTGCACTGAAACCAAAGGTCCCGAGTCACATTTTCTTGGAAGCAATATGATTAAGTAATCCCGTTTTTTAAACGGCAGAGCAAACTATTGTGAAATGAGATTTAATAATTCTGTCAACAGTTCTGCATTCTTTCCTACTGCACATGGTCTGCTGATTGTTTTTTCCGGTTAGAGCAAGCAGTAATATCGCTTTTTTTCTTTTCTGTGCTGACTGTGTAACACGCCGGCGCTGAAGGTTCCCCATTACCTATGTACAATGCAGATAACCTTTCATTTATTATCTACACGTTCTTCTCTATAGTTTTACCAGATTTGCTTTAAGCTCTTTACGAGTATATTTGTACGTTACGTTTCCTTGGAAACGTACCAATGATACATCAGGGTTTCGCACTAAATATTTCGGGAACAATATCCATGCTTGTTTTCTGCATCGTTGCCCTATACAATGAACAGATTCCAGTGAAAATCTGTGAAAGAATCAGGGGTCGACCTCCCCCCCCCTTGCTCTGGGACAAAAAAAGTAATCAAAAGGGCGAAATAATAAAAAGAATAACTACAGTAATTACACCAATACCATTGTAAACAATGCGTGTCATCTGATGTTTCATTATCGTTTCTAATCGTCCACAACAATAAGGCATTAAAAAATCTCCGGCCTGCCCCCCCCCCGAAAAATTCCTGGATCTGCGTAAAAAGCGTTTTATATAGCGGTCTGGAGATGTCCCACCATTCTAGTTTCAAAAAACATTAAGACGTGTAATTCATAGCAGAATACTGAAGTAATTAACGAAATGCCTCAAACCGCGAGACGAACATGCTAAGTGAGAATTTCTATACGCTATGATGGCCTTAGCAACGGACCAGCCGTAAACAACACAGAGGTACTGGAGTATTTATTTCTCCAACAAGCGCTTTTCTCCATCTCAATTGACCCAGAATGTCTGGTTAGCCTAATCAACACAAACCCTTCGTGTATTATTTTACGCAGCCTGCTATCACCGGGTGAGCGGTTACGAACCGCTCTGTCACGGTCACGAGACATCGCCCGCTACGGAGCTAAATTGCTATCATTTAAAGGTGTGGTACACGCCCATTTAATTGAGTCAACCACATGAAGCAATTAAGTGAACTGGTATGCTGGCTTATTTAATTCCTTATACTCTGGTGAATATTCTATTGAACGTGCTATGATTGCTAAAATTTTACAGAAAGCGTAATGGGAAATAAGTGGAGTTTCGTTTTGAATAGTTGTTCAGGCATGCTGTGTATAGAAAATTATTTCAAAGACTTCCATCGTTCCTTGCTGTAGTATTTAGGGACGCTCAAGTCGGTATCAGGCAAATTCTAGATGGGGATAGTAACACGACCTGTCAGACTTAAATCGAAACAGTTCCTATCTTTCACCATTTCTTTCAGTCTCATTGTCCTTCATGGACTAGTGGACCAGCAACACGTTTTACTATGCTTTTCTAAATGTCTCTCCGAAACTAGCTTAATCAAGGGGCTACCTTTATGCTTATATCAAAGCACAAAAGAAACAATTACTGTCAAACTGTCGAGTTGTGAGACAAGAATAATAAATAAAGAACGAATATATTTGGGTCAATGTAAAATATTGAATGCATAGTTGCTCAACGTATACAGGACCAAGTATATGGTGTTATCTAGGGCTAAGACCAGTGAAACCGAGAGTGAGGTTGAGCCTTAGTGCGGGGACTGTTCATGGAATGTATGTGCGATTCACTATTTCACTATAACTGATTACAAACAGAAAAATCTCCATGAAAAGTTTCATATGACGAAAGAGATGCAAAAAAGGGAGAATTTTCTATGATTTTCGTAAATACCTGTTGTTTGTCAAAATTTGGAGGATGTTGTTCTAAAATTCCTTTTTTTTAAATGCCGTACTTGCCGTAAATCAAGTCCAACATGTAACAATCAGTGCTGTCCAGTTCTCACGGCCATAATGTAAAATGTCATACATTTGGATATACATGCACACGTTTGTCAAAAACATATCTTTTCCGAAAATCTATAAATGAAATGTCATGGTTTCAATGTTCTAAATCTGTGCAGCTGCAAGTAGAAAGTAAAGGCTTTCGAGCCTGCTTACGGATTTAAAGCGATAAGTGTACACGCGCCCCCACTCCCCCCTCCCATTTCAAATTGCGGGATAATGTCATTATGGTATAAACTGTATATAATCTTATCCTATCTATACCTTTAAATGAGGTAGAATAAAAAGATGACAATTGCCATCTGGCGAGATTTGCCGAGAGTTGTCGAGCCTGGTCTTGAAAATAAAATTTACGGGAATCTTCAATGCAAAAAATCTGTGAACCATTACTAGATGGTAGAGCCCTTCCCATCCCAATATTTGGATGTTTAATATTGTTCTGGAGATTCCCTTGATAAGAATTTTCCTTATCAAAACATGAATGGTAATAGACGTGATGTGCGTATGTTTTTTTGTTTTGTTTTGTTTTAATTTGCTTACAATTCTTCACCAACTTAAAGTACAGTATTAAAATTCTGTCGTATTAACATGGCGAAGGTCACCAGCACTGAAGGTTATTCACCAATCTGAAAACTATTTTACAAAACATTCTCTCAGAATGATTCAAATATCTTCAAATGCATGACGGGCAAAAGTGTTCAAAACACTCAACATTTTACTGAATCCCTACGAACACAGAAGAGGTTAACAGATACAGTACGGCTGGGTCTCATCTGTTTTATTTTTGTTTTAGACCGACCCACATCATACATCGTGTAATCGACCTATTTCACAGCACCAAGATCAATTTAATTAACACAGTGATTAGAAATGTCTTCAACCTTGGAAGACTGTAGTCTTCCTTACTGATTTGCTCCCTAAAGAAGGGGCCACTTGTAGTGAGGAAATTAATTTTTGTGGCCTTGAACCGCCTTTTCGCCTGAGGTGTCCATTGTAATGCTCATATGCAGACGATAGAGTACATATACAGCGATTTTCCTTCCTCCATGGTTAGATTACAATGATTCATCCTATAAATAGGCCTAAGTTTCTCGAAACGCAAATTGAATATGGCTTGCACATAATGAACTGATATAAAATAACAGCGATGTGCGGTCTATGTCCTTTAATCATTTCAAACATTTGCAAAACAAGTTAACACAATAGTCGAAAAAATTATAAATTCTTTCATTTCTCTCCTTTTTAAACGTCCGTCATTAATATACGTCAATTGATGAGATACGCAAGTCATCTACCCTCATAAGCTCAGTTTACACCCAACTGGAACAAATGACCACTAATGCTGGTACAATAAACATTGAGCCAAGATCCTGGCTAATGATAAATGTAAACAAAAAATGTACAGGACGTGTATTAGTCTTTTGTCAAAAAATGCTGTGATTAGCGAGAGTAACGATACTTAATTACTTCCCGCTGAATATCACAACGTAATAAGAAGGTGTGGTCCTTGACAAACTGAAATGTTGTGTGTCCGGATAAACGGAGAAAGGTAGGTTTAGTAAGTCTTGAAAAGGTTACAATGGAAAAAAAACTATTTTTTAGGCGAAGAAACGTTTCCGGTTTAACTGATGACTTGTCAATCAAAACCAAAGTCGTGCATTTTGTGCATCGGGCTTTCACTGTCAAATTAATGAAGTTAATCGTGGACTGAACTGATCTCGTAAAAGCAAAGGTAACTCAAATTTTGGCGTGAAACTAGGATACCGTGTCTTGACTCTTTCAAAGTCTGAATGAACATTTTTTTAGATTCCTCTACGAAGATTAGACAGGGGAGCGAATGCATCATGAGTCAGATCTAAGTGAAACACTGCAGAAATCTCGGTCTCTACAGCGTTTGTTTCAATCACTGACGATTGCTCACATTTCTTCACGCAGATTCCCGCTACCTAGGCTGTTTCTTTGACTCTATCCCAAATCGAGTACTCCCAAATCTGACCTTTTGTGGTGATGTCATGGAATTATGCAACAACTACTGCAGTACTACATTTCCCTACTGTCAGAGCTCTACAAACATGTCCGTAACAACCTGTCTGGGCCTGTGTTCTGGCAAAGACTTCATTTTCGCAGGGGTTCAAGCTGGCACGCAGTGCTTCTGCGGCGATGGAACGGCTGCGTACGATATAAATGGCGAGGAAGACAACGAGGACTATTGCAAGTCTAACTGCAGTGGAGACATAACTCAAAATTGTGGAAGCGACTTCCGAATGCGAGTCTACGAAATCGGTGAGCTATAATGATCGATAACAAGCTAGTATGAAGGGATGAGTCCGTCTTAGTTGACAACGGGTGGAAATATCTATAATTAAAAGCCAATGTCTAGACACTTATGCGAATCAATTTCCGACAAGTACATTGCTTCATGAAGGTAATATTATCAGTTTCTTGGCAATGATTGCCTTATAAGTATAAGAGTTGATCGCCAAAACTAAGCACTCAATCAAATGCGTGAACCCATGCGACTAGCGTATTTGAGTTTTCATGTATGCGCCTGTGCATTGTAAGTGTTCCCGTGAGCCATTTTTCGCAAGTCTTAACGTTACAGTGATTGAAATCTAGAAAGTCAGTAACTATTAATAAAAACTTCATCATTTGACAGGATGCCTGCCCATCGACGCACGACCGCACACTACAGTCTTGCCGGCCAACGAGAACTTTTTTGAGGTTGGTCAGACTGTGAGTATTTCGTGTCAAAAAGATTTCTTCGCAACCGGTCCAGGCAATCTGACGTGCCTGCCACTTGGAAGATGGGATCTTGCACCGCCATCTTGTCTCCCGAATGTTTGCAAGGCACCAGAGCCGCCACCGGGCACTGTCGACCAGGGAAATACAACCCAGGGTAGTTTGGAGTTCCGTGGAGGAGACACGCTGGCTTACAATTGTTCAGATTCAAACATCGCAGTTAGCATTAGCTGCATCAAGGGCGAATGGGTGGCAGACTCAATGTGTCCAGGTTAGCGGAAAGATGAGAACATGACAAAAAGGAGTTCACCTAAAAGATTTCTCAGAAGAAACGCCAAAGTTGTGCAAGAACACATTTCTTGTGAATAATTGAATCCAACAGAGCATGCAAATTTGGAGGAGTCACTTGAGAAACCTTGTTTCCACAATAAGGACCCATATACAACGACGAGAGCATTAAACTGAATGTAGAGCGAAAGCAGTATGCAGGCGGTATGTTACTTTTACACACATGACGGAATCCCACGTTTAGTTCACAGATTAGTGAACGTCCAGAAATAGTAGTAGCATCCATGGGAAGAATGGAATTCCTTATCGCCCAGAAGTTTGTTATTATTTGTCTGTTCATTAGCCCAAACGTGGCTACGAACGGGATTAACACGAACGTTTCTGACAAATAGAAGTCTATGAGCCGCAATTGCATGTCTGGATTTACCGCCGATATCACGATAAACTTCAGTTTATGTAAACTAAGTGAGAAGAAATCTTCTCAATATCTTAATTCCTAACATTAACAGCCCGTATATATGTATATTTAAGGTTTTTAGCTTGTTTTCAGAAGCTTTTATTTTTATTTCTCGAATTTTCAATTCATTCTGCCTCATTCTTATTTCTTTGCAGGTACTCAACCAACCAGCGAGCCAACAACAATGATGACGTTCATGGTTACCGAAATGTTTGACGGTAAGAGTAGGAAGAGTTTGTATTTCCTTTTCTGAATTTTCAAGAACACTTATTAAAGAAATCATTTCTGTCTTTTGTTTACAGCATTATTTTAGTTATTGTGATATTATTCACGTACTTGTGCGTATTCTATCATGAACTGTTCGAGACGCGTCTTAGTTTGGGAAGAGTCCAGCTATTTTTTTTTTCAGAAAACTTATTCCATCAATTATGAACAGTAATTAAGCAAATTTTCAAATCGTCAATATTTGAGCTATGGTTTGCTTTCGCCAAATGCATGAAACCACTACAACAAACTGCCAACTGTGACCACGGAGGCATAAAAGTCAATTGAACGATAAAATTATTCAAATTCAAATTTCATATTGTGCAGCCTTGATGAGTTCAGTTCATCAGTACAGCAATTACATGGTGTGTTAGAGAGACATCAAAATCAATATTATTCTCTTATTTTTTGTTTTGTTTTAAGCATCATCTTTGAGTTCTGTGCCCGACCAGATGACTACAGATGAAGGTAGCATCTTCCTCGATTATACACTTGTGTTCTCGTGTCCTAGGTTAGAACCAACTGGTTTCAAATGACAGTGAGACCGAGAAGAGTTATTTTTCTAATTTTAGTTTTCTCGGCCATTTTGTAGGAACTGTCGCAGCATCTTCTTTTCATTGAAACATTATTTCTCCGCAGGCAATACATGCAATGTTATTTTAATTACAGATATTGCAAGTGTCAAACATTATAAAGTTTTTATAGAAAGATAGTTTGTCTTCAGAAATATTTTGCAACCGATTAGGAAATTTAAGAATAGAACCATCTGACTCACCGGAATGAATGTAGAACAGCATTGTTAAAAGCCTATTAAGAAAAATTCGCTACACTCAACTGACAACCGTAGCCAAGGAAATATAGAAGCCAAGCGGACAGAAAAGGATTTTAATAAAGCTTGCATTCTTGCTAATTTCCACAGACAACGGCGTTCATTTCCATCAAAATGTGAACTTTCACTTCAAAATTTGTATATTTTCCCACCCCTGTAACATTTATGTCACGTCATATATTTTATATCACCCTTTTAAGCAACAGGACAAAACAGAACAAACGAGCTGTGGGCAACAAATTCAGGCAGTACAGGTAATTTATCTTTTTTTCCAAAAGAAACAAGAGCAAGAAATGACAGTGCAATTTTTTCAGCAGACCTTTTTATATACTAAAAGATGAGAAAACGCATGTTCTTTCAACACATGTATCAGGGAGTTTTAAATCGTCAGTAATACCTCCGTTCAGAACTAATTTAGTGAATTTCATCACTTCTTCGATTTAGATATAAGAAGCAAAAAATAAACTACTCAAATTCATGCCTGTTTATAAAACGGCAGAGATGGTGTCCTTTGCTTGATCTTATAAAATAAATCATGCATTCATGTGCAGCCTTTCGTTATGTTGATGTCTTTATACAGAATTTGCGAGTTCAACTCAAGCAACGGTAATACATGTAGATGTCATGACAACACCTCTGGGGGATGTCACAACCTTGACATCGTCGGTCACATCTTCTCGAGAACGTAAGCTAAACCTATTTGACGCTGCAGGTGCAATGGAATTTACTTGATTTGCTTTGTGTGCAAAGTAACATTTATTACAAGTTAGCAGCTTATCTACATCAGTGCATGGTGCAGGCGAGAGTTCAATTAAATACACGGTGAATGAGCCTGCGAAATTATAGAGGGCGCTTTGTTGCTGAGACTGGCTACTATCTGCATGTAAATAGCCCAATCAAGCCAGCAAGAATAAGGACAATGCATGCAAGACACGAACAAACAAGGACAATGCCTTCACGCTTATCAATAATTATGTCAAACTGACTAACATTGATCCACAGATGGCGCCCCATTATTTACCTCCTGCTAATCCATATAGCACAGTATGCTTGTATGTACAGTACATATGCAGATACCTACAAAGTTTAGTAAATGTAAAACGCTCGCTGTGTGCATACCGAGCTTGACACACTAGCGATCGAAACTCAGATAATTGCACGGGGTCATTTGTTTGGAGGCAGCTATTATGAAAAATTCACGCCGTCGTCACTTGAATGCGCAACACTCGTTAACGTCGTTTGTTCCTGACAGGCCGTTTGCAGAATTCAGCATTTTCCGGTAATTTTCATTGCCTGCATCTCTTCATGTAGTTCAAATATATAAACAGCTGTAATTGGAACGTACTTTTTAATTTGTCATTTTTCTCTTTTTATTTTATTTTTAGAGACTGTACGCATGTTGTGGTTAATCATCATTGTGGGTGCCGCCCTGTTTTTCTTTGTTGTTGTCTTGTTCATTGCTATCATCACAGTATGTAGAAAGTAGGTACATCTTTAAATGAATCAGCAATAAATATCTATTCCCATTCATGACGATGACGTCCCGGTTGACCAAATAGATTATGTCCTCGTCTATTATCTATTGCAAGCGTTATGTAAACTTGTCTTTATGATCTGGAATGTCCCAGCACTATCCCCATGCTCAGATTAGTAATCATATTCGTTTGGACTGCCAAATTATTTGTTTTCATCTTCACAGCAACTAGTCCTGAAGATATTGCTGCCTTTTTTAAAGAAAAAATGTTTCTAATTTCTAATATAGCCTAAGCGGGATTTTTCCCGCTTAATCTCGTGCGCACAGGAAAACTTACGATTGTAAAATCTTTTTTACAGAGCACTTTGATTTTGAAATAGCAAAAACGATTTATTAGGCTTTTCTGAAGAAAAAGTGGGCAAAGCCAGAAAACCTGCGGGAAAAATGATCAAAATCGCACCCCTATACATTTCCAAAGGCCCAAAAGGCTATTTGTGCGCATGCGTGCATAATTATGAATTTATTAGTGAAAAGGTCTATCACGTGTACTTTATTTGCCACCTTCACCATGAAACCTTCCAATCGCATCATTTGAAAATATTTACACTTTGCAGGAAAGCTGAAAGAGATAAACCGATCAATTTCCAAAGAAATTCCGAATTTCCGAAAATCGAGGATATATCACAAGTAAACTATGCGTACGAGGGTGACAGTGAAGACCAGCCACACCAGAATGGTCGCCAAACAACCGGATCACCAATCAGAATCAGTACTTTGCACTCACAACGGGAGATCACGGTAAACAATAATGATAACACCCATAACTATGCAAACCCTGTCGCCCCTGCCTACACCATTAACCATTCGGGAACTGTTCCAAATGAATGTTCACCAGCTACGCATAACCATATCATTAACGCCGAGGCGAGAACTGGATCGTGGGTGGACTTACCTGATATTCCGGAACCAGACTACGATATGGCATCGAGGGAATCATATGTAGAAGTTGTGACAAAACTTTGAATAATGTTCATCACAGGTGTCTGGGAGGTATCTTTTCACCTGGTTCCTTCCCCGGGCTGTGTCTCAACGCTGAGTTATTGTACAGAGCATAAGTATAAAGAACATCAAATGTTTCAATTTATTCCAAGCACAAACTCAAGACGGAAGACTAGAGTTCAGATTTATGGAAGCAACAAACTTAAATTGTTTTCCAGCATTTTGAGTAACCATTGCCAAGTTAATGTGAAACTTGTAGACTACCTTGTTTTCAACAAGTACAAGAACAAAATAACAAAATATTTTGTAAAGCAACTGCATATATAGGCCCTAGTTGAATTTAATAATGAAATTTTGTAACTATACTGACATTTGTGCATAATGTAAACTGTGTTATGAATCTAAGGATTACGTTTCGCTTTTGATAATAACAAGTTTTTAACCCTAACAGTCCCAAATCCTCGGATTTCAATATGATTTTACATACACCCTAGGGGGTTAGGGTTAATGGACGATTTTCATTCGTTATCAAAGATACTGTGAACTTTTGAACTGTTGGCAAAGATTGCATCGTACATAGTTTGTTACTTGTTTTGTGCTATACACTTTACTGTAATTTGACATTTGTGAAGGCGACGAGCAACTGATGTACTCTGAGCCATTCCGTTCCACGGCCTTAAAACTGAACAGTTAAGAGAAAAACAACATACGCTTTATGCGAAATCAGCATACAAACAACAAATGGTTATAACATTAATAAAATGGGCAAGGTGTAAGTTGCACATTTTTTTATTTTTTTAATGAATCCTCGAAGAGCCGGAACTGTTAATAGAGTTTCCTTTCAAGGTACATGCGGATAGCACGCTTCTTTTCAATTTTTTTCAATAAACAATATTTAACACAAAACATGTTTTGCCTCATGACGACATAAGTATAAGTTGGATAATAACTTGGAATAGGTCACCAAGCATTGATACTGGACGATCTTGAGCTTATCATGTCACTTTTGATGGGAGTTTTAGTAGATTTGAACGTTTTTACTTTGCTCTATTGTAGTTATTTTCAAGACTTCCTAATATTAAAATGTTCAATACACAAAGGTAATTTTTAAATAATTTTATGTGGAAATTATAACTTGATCCGTCAAATGGATGGAAGCGATATAACAGAAAGTCTTCAGAAATATTAAACGGTTAAATTGTATAGCTCAACTCACGAATTCAAATAGGATACTTCAAATCGGAAATAATGATAAAATATTCACGAAAACAGTAGCCACTTTTACACGTTGACAATTTGTAAAAAAACACCTGTAAGTAGCAACATTTGTAAAACTACCTGTAGCAACGTTCCCCTTTGCATGATCTACAGAAGCAAAGTCAGATGAAGGCGATGATCTATCACATTGCATTTATAGATGATTTGATGATTATTGAATTTATTTATGCTGACAATTATTTACCCTCCTGTTATATTTTGTTGTTTCGGTTCTTATGGATTAAATTATATTTTCCACAAAATGAAAAACCAATAGATCAACAAGAGGAAAACTTTGAACGATACATTGTTGCTTCTTGATATCTTGTAGGAAAGAGTTTGGCAACAATTAACTTTACAAACTATTAAATGTGAATATGAAAATTAAATTGTAAAGAATGAAGCTGTGCATGCATTTCATATGGTTCTGAATAAATCAGAAAAACAAGTCATTCGTCCAACATGCTTCTTTAATCATAAGCACCAGTTGAAGAGCCCCTCCCCTTTGTCTACAAGGTGCATTGAATGCTCAAAATTTACTGTGAAGCTGAAAGGAGTATGAAAATGTGTTTTCACTTAAAATCCCATCAGACAAATTTCATTGACAGTTTGGAAGCTTCAATATATAACCCAAATTGCGAGCAGTTAAATGTAACCTACATTCGTCTGCACACAATACCTACCGGCATACTAAAGTCAAGCATAACTAATGAGCTTGTGAAAAACAGAAAATGATAATTATGTCTAGGGTCTTGACGTCTCCTTGCTTTGCACAACAGCATTTCTTGCCGACGCAAACATATTTTTGTGTCGTATTTTATGAGTGCGTCCCTCTGTCATAAGCGAGCCAGGCTTATGCAGTGTACATTGAACACTTAAATTGTACGGCGTACGACTTTATGTAGTGGTTTACATCGAGGCAATTAACACACGAGTTTATTGTGGCTACGACAGAACAAGGATGCAGAACAGGCGTGCGAGCGTAGCGCAGGTCAGACACATCGTTCAAGCAATGGCGGTCACAAAGGATCCATTCACTCATTATGTTTCCTGCTGGCTTTGTGGCTTATTAATACTGAATCTACACTGTCTTCCCGTTATTTCACAAGGTGAGTAATTTACCTCTCTTTTGAGAACAAAAACTCGCCGATTGCAGTGTTGATTCCAAAGACTGATTTGATTACATTTGATGCATTTACAACGCCTTATAAAACTCCCGTAATTACGATTGAATTCGAAATACAAGCACGAATATACTTTTTACACAAAATTGTAGGCAGGCTGAAATTTTCGACGTCTAGACTGCTAAAAATGTAACCGATTTAAAGGTAAAACAATCGAGAAAGATCCGCATCCGAGCAAACAGACTCAATAACATGATTTACTGCCAAAAAACAGGTTAGGCTATTCGTAGGTGAGGATACACAGCATACAGATGTCCCTTTAAACATCATTAAGTATTGTTTAATAAATAATTTTCCATTGTAAAGTATCATGCGTGTTACGTATGTACTTATCCTGTTTGAATTTTGCCTGTTTTAATTAATCAAAACTCTTGTGTACTCGACCCGTACTGACAAGACGATCAAGGCTGAGGTGTGAGGCCTTGCAAAGAGTAAACCGGTACTCCTTTCATTCATGTGGCCATTAGTACACTTATTATTCAAATGTCTCGTTTCGGGAAGCATTCAAGGTGAGCAAAGAGCTTCTCATTTACTAGTTTATTTGACGGCTGCACGCATGCATCCACGCGATACCAGTCCCGATTGAAACATGATTGATCCTTCGTCGAAGACCCATCAACCCATTATATAATATTGAACATCTTGGCTAAAACCTTCAATGTGGACATTGATTTCATTAGGAACATTTTGAGTAAGTTTTACGACATTAACCTTCTTGATTAAAGTGGAGTATTTTGGGAAAACGGCCAATGAATTAATTACGCAAAATATCAGATTCTCTTCCTTTAGAGAAATTACCCACTCCTAAAATGAGCATTGAGAAAAATACTTAAGCAAAATACAGAGTGAAACCGTTTCTTGGTTCATTGATTCCCCGTTGCTAATTCCTCTCAAACAAAATTTAAAAAGTCTAGCAATCTTGTTTTAAACTTCATTCTTATTGAGAATTGACGAAGCAGATGTGGTATAACATCAACACGACAAGCGACTTGCTCTGGAATTTCCTTTAATGCCTAGCTATTGCGTGCCAAAACCTTGTGTAAATTACATATTTTCTGAGGTGACGCCCTTTCTCCGGGCGCATGTCAGTATTTTCTTTCCATGACAAACACCCGCATAACAATTCATCTAATATTATCATCTCTTCTCGTGCATTGGTGTTTCCTGCAGAGGCCTGGTGGACAAAAAATCTGTCATTAGTCCAAAATATAGGAAATTGATCTTTCTTATATGATGTTTATGGATTTCCTATCTGTATTATGCATCGTATAGAGTTACTAGTATTTAGCGTGCCCTCACCAATTATTGTCATTTGAGATAGATGACTTGACTTGCCAACAGTTTCGAATAGCTTTCCATCGACTGTCAGTATTATACCCATGAAGTAACCGCACGAACGTTAACATTTTGTCATATAAGCAGGAAGGCCTAGACTGAAAAGTTGCAACAGTATGGAGATACTGTTGCAATAAATCAAAACCATAAAGGGCATTAATGAGAGACGACTCTCTCATTTCGCTGTTAACAAAAAAAACAATCATACGTTTCTCACCTTTTTGCTGAGTGTTTATTATAAGGAAATGAATGTATGTACAGCTGCTATACTTCAGGGCAACAAGGAAGTTGATGGTCAATTAGGTTTTGTTTTCCTCTAAAAATAAGTTTTATGGTTATACGCATCTGCATGTTACGGTATATACCTAACTAATTCTGGCCCATTTTTTTATTTGTTCGTTGGATTAAATGAACTAAAAACCCCTTTTTAAAATGTATTAATTACGTTTTGTGCTTTCTCTGTAAACTTTGTTCATAAACTAATTATTTCCAGAAAACGCGACGGATACAGCTACAGAAACCACATTCGCCATATTATCCTCAACAGAAACGAATTACACGGGTGACGCAACTATGACATCACTGACTATTAATTCTACCACTGAGCCAAGAGGTCAGTGAGTTTATCTTATTACGAGTCATAAGGACAGAAACAGATGAGAGAAATGGATAGTAATCTGTATTCTTCTAAAGACTGCTTAAGGAACAGTCACTGGATACTGTAATCTGAGTTGTGTTAACTGTTGTTGGTTTATACTACTTTAAGTTAAATCTCACTTTAATTAAAGACTGTAAATTTCTATTATTTTTTTGAATGTTATTATTCATTCAGAAGTTCAAACTGAAATGGTTACAGATCTGGTGACAGCGTTGGCGAACGCCACAACGGCCCAAGAAGGTAAGTGTGTGTTTTTAATGTCCACGTCAGTGGAGATTTCTTAAATTGAATTCTGTGTTTATTCCAATAAGGCCTACATTTGAAACCCTTTAACGTATGGAATAGTTTGCTTATCGTCTTTTTTCTCGATATATTGTCATTCTTCAGAATTTCAAACAAACTTGCTGACAGTGGAGGGAACGGAGCTGCAGAACACGACAGTATTCCAAGAGGGTAATTTCTCTTCAATCTTTATAATCAATTGCTAGAGTGCTGGAAGTGCTCCAATTACATTTTGTACTTTCTCTGTAAACTTTGTTCATAAACTAATTATTTCCAGAAAACGCGACGGAGACAGCTACAGAAACCACATTCGCCATATTATCCTCAACAGAAACGAATTACGCGGGTGACGCAACTATGACATCATTGACTATTAATTCTACCACTGAGCCAAGAGGTCAGTGAGTTTATCTTATTACGAGTCATAAGGACAGAAACAGATGAGAGAAATGGATAGTAATCTGTATTCTTCTAAAGACTGCTTAAGGAACAGTCACTGGATACTGTAATCTGAGTTGTGTTATTTATTGTCGGTTTCATTCCTTTATGGATGGTCTTTATATTGCTTTAAGTTAAATCTCACTTTAAGCAATGACTGTAAATTCATATTAATATTTGAATGGCATTCTTCGCGCAGAAAGTCAAACTGAAATTATTACAGATCTGGTGACAGCGTTGGCAAACGCCACAACGGCCTATGAAGGTAAAATGTGTGTGTATATTTTTAATGTCTACCGTATGTCAGTGGGGGTTTCATTCATTAAATTCTGTACTTCATTATAATTAGGCCTACATTTGAAACCCTTTAACATATGGAGTAGTTTGCTTATCTTCTGTTTTTTGTTTTTTGTTTTTGATATATTGTCATTCTTCAGAATTTCAAACAAACTTGCTGACAGTGGAGGGAATGGAGCTACAGAACACGACAGTATTCCAAGAGGGTAATTTCCCCTTAATCTTTGTAACGGATTGCTGGAAGTGCTCCAAATTTAAGATTGTATTAATTTGTTAACAATCATTTGAGGTGCCTTACTGTATTATTGATATTTTTTTAATTAAGTACTTTTATTGTTTATTTCACAGTAAACCAGACCACTCAACCGTCACGAAATGTTACAGACACAACGACGATGACGATGGAAGTTACAGGTGACGGTGAGATTAACTAACACACTGATAAAATTTCTTATAAATGTAATTCAAAACTGCAAATTTTGATAATAAATTAGCTGTTTCAGGAAAGAGTAGCAAAGGCAGATAAAAAAATAGTTACACATGCTTTATATAAGTAATGATTTATTTAAACAACCGAGCAAAAAAGTTTGTGTGCAGACCGACCTCTTTCAGATGTACCAGCCAGACATTTTACTTGTAATTATTACAGTTAACCAGATAAAAATGGCAACAAAAACAACTACAGTCACAGAGGAATCAACGAGTGAGTTATACTTGCATTTATCAACAGCACTAAATACTTTTCTTTTCAGTTTCGGACAAAAATTGTAAAGAAATTAGTGCAAATCATTTATTTCAATCAAACAAAAAGGGAACTCTTCAAATTGACGATATGGGCTCTTTTTAGTTTATATGTAATTAAATACTAAAACGTCAGAGAGTGACAATTGCCTCGTTTTATGGATTTCAGATAACGATAACACTTCCCTTTCCGCAAATGTAACGGAGGACTTCCCGCCTCTTGGCACAGTGGTCGTACCAGCAACAATCGTTCTATCAACCCCCGATCTGTTCAATCCATCCAGGGCACCGACTCCTCTAATCAGTCGTAAGTGTTCAAGTCAGCAAAAGTGTAAACGGAAAGCCGTTTATCCATTTATACTGAAAGGTAACAGTCTTGAAGATTGTCGATAACGGCGTGAAAAGAGATTGTATATCTTTTCTCATTTATCCATTACTTCACAGCTATCATTCCAGTCTTGATATTCGCCGGTCTTCTTTTCCTAATGACTATTATGATATTCATCGTTTTATATGCAAAATCAAGGTAAGCATCTCCCTTGTCATTTTTATTTATTCGGTTATTCGTTTATTTGTATATTTTTTCATTTATCCAGGGTAACCCTGTCAACAGCTGGATACTGAATTTCATTAGGATCCCGCATTAAAAAAAAATAAACTAATGAACAGAAAAAGAAGAGTTGAAAATTTACATAATTCCCATAATATAAAGTTAAACACATTAAGCAAGAATGCATAAAACATCAACAAGTATATTGTCTGGAAACATCGCACCAAGTCATAATCCCATGAGTACTTTTTGACGTATAATTCATCTGAAGTGTAATCAACTTCAAGTGTTCACCTATCATTCAACTGTTGTTATCATTTATTAATTCTTTAGTTGGTTTTGTTTGTCTTGTTTTGTCTAATATTGTTGGCCATTTTCACAACAAGCTTTGACTTTTAGGATGATACAATCAAAGTGTGGAAATAAAATGTTACTGGAATATGACTGAACTGAAGGAAGGGCGCCCTCTGAGGGCCAGGCATCATAAGTTATGACGTAGGTTATGCAGAGGATCAGAAATACATGCATTGGGATAATAGTTGTGTACAAAGATAAGTATACACAGGAACGGAACTGGAAAAACAAACTTCTTTCAATATCCACACTGGCTGAAGTTTTCTAATACGGTGTAATGTAACTGGACCTATCACTTAGAATTCGTAAGACCCTGCCGAGATTTCGATTTTCAAAGCAACCTCTGAATTCTTAGTTGCCTTATGAGGCAATTCTTTTTTCTTTTCCTTTTTTTTTTGACCTCTTTGATTTCAACAGAAAAAAGCGGAGCACATCGACCTATAACCTTACTCCAGCCGCAAATGGGAATTCCTCCCAAATCGGCTACCGTAACACGGCCTACGAACAAGGCGATGTCGCCAACGACATAGACGTCGAATGCAGCATGCAGGAAATACGGCTGGAAGGAAAGCCTAGGAACGAAAATATTTTACAGAACTATGAAGGCTTTGAAGAAGAACTGACGCCACTTTAACGAGGTGTGGCTTCCGAGTGACCTGTTTTGGGTGATGCTGGAAGCTTTGATGGTAATTATAGAGTCAATTGTATGCTTCACAACTTTGCAACCTTCTTTTTTTAAAACGTTGGACGAGACGCTACGAGAGCTGCAAGTGTAGCTTATACATGTACAAAAACTCTGGGATTTTGTACCCGTGCTTTGTCAGGGACAAGTATAAGTCACATTTATTTGATGGTACCTAAGAAATGTGGTCAAGTATTCTGAACATCTCACCGTGAGAAAGTTTTTATGCGCAAAGTCCATCTGCAAAAGTGCACGTAGGGATTCATCCCTGTATCTGTGTGCACAAGTCTATCGTGTCCATCACAAGCAAATCAAAGATGCAGACACTTTTTTGTTCCATTTAAAAGGAATGGATTCGAATTCGAAGGTCTGGAAGAATTCCTTTACATTCTTTTGAAGGCCCTCGCGTAATTGCAATTTTCCATGGGTAATGATAAATATTAACTCACTTGTATCATTTGGCTACGTACATTTTACTAGTTATGAAATGTCTTTTAAAGTAGCCAGAGTACAAATGAACTACACAAAAAAGGCAATTTATAGAGGTCCGTTTTATTTGCATGCACGCTGATCCTTACAGCGCCTCGCATAGTTTGGCTTACTCATTGTATTGTATTTAATAGCCGTCGACAGGGCGTCAAGGTTTGCTTACGTAGTAAGCTGGTGGAGGTATGAAACAATCCTACATATGCAGCAAGGTACGAGACGGAGAGGAATCTGGGGAATTCCTTTCAGACATCTTGGGGGGGGATGTGTTAAGTAACAATAGTCTGGAATATGTATAGGGATTGGACATGTTGGAAGTGACTAGATACTAACCCGTGAAACCTGGTCTGCTATTTTTCTCAAGACTCTTAGAGGGTTCATGCTTGGACTCTGTTTCTGCATCAGTTGAAAAATGAATAGCACAAATGGGTCGGATTCGAACCAGGGTCTATGGATCTGTAGTTCAAAATCACTACCAACTAAGCTATCGAAGCGACGTAATGGATTCCCGTTTTTGAAATGTCTTAAATGGTGTATTGCATTGTCCCCTCTTCATGAATCATTTGTCACCCCAGCTACTGAAAAAAAGTAGCGCACCAGGTTTCACGGGCTAGTATTAAGTCGCTGCCGAACAGGTTGGGGGGTACCCCTCGGTCTCATTTCTTGCTCCCTATAGAATCCTGAGATTGAACAGAATTAAACCACTATTCTAAACATCACGCTATTTACAAAAAGTGTAGAGTAATTTTTAAGAATGTACAATAAATTGCATATTCTTTTTTAAGAATCCATACTATTAACTGCATACATTCTTTGTTAAAGCACGCATCGCTGTACATTCTTCAAAAAACTGACGGATCACATTGGCTTGACCGACACAAAACCTGTAATTTTTAAGTACACCGTTTAAGACGTTTGACCCATCTACTTCCAAGTTGATCTCAGTTTTAACTCTTCTGTCATTTCAAGTTAAAACTTTCCAAATAACTATGACAATAAAAATGTAAGTAGGCCCTGTAAGCTTAAGGAATGGATTATAATTATCTAGAAACTTACCTTTCAGTACTTCTCAGATGATATTCCAACTGCATGGTTTTGCCAGACAAATAAACGGCCACCGAGTTGCTTCGATGTGTTGGGCAAGTATATTCCAAGGTTATACACGTGGTCTTCATTTGAAGAGACTGTGAACCGTGCGCCAATCTAGCTTGCTGCATGGTGGTGTTAAAAATCCCCAATTCCGTACAGTCATAACGATATAATTTGATAGCTAGTATCCAGCACATTTTCCGCAGCTGTAATACCAACTTACTTAAATCCATTTAGGAGTTGGATGCATGGCAAGTGTCTTCGCACCATGGTCCACTGATGGTGACTGCATATGTCTCTTTGTGTGACTTAATGTACAAGACTGTACTGTGCATCATGGTGAAAGAAAAAACATGCAGAATAAGCCAACACTGAACAATGGACCGAATTCCTCTAACATCTCAAAGCATTAGTAAAAGCTCACTGTTCCCTTGTTAAATGGAAAGCAGTGGGACTAGGTTTACATTGGGAAAACGACCATTTGGTTCATTCTTTCTTTGATTCAATTCTTTGATTCTAATAGGCAGAGCGTCCTCGCCAATTCGAATCGAAGATTCTCGATTTCTTCGTACTTGTAAAATGGTCCTGACAGTTTTGATTTCTATATATGACAACGCAACCTCTGCATTTTACTCTTTCGTACAAATTGAATCTTGCGTGCACCATGTTTCTTTTTTCAGCGGTGTCGGTAGAAACTAATTCCCTAAGAATGTATCAATTTCGTCGAAACCTGTATCTTCAATAAGTTACATTATCATTACGATCAATACTTAATTACTTCGGATATTTAATAAATAATGAGGCTGTTTCATTTTTATAATGCTGTAATCTTTTTGCGAAGAGTTGAAATGTTTGACTTCGTCAATGTCATTGAGTCTTGTCTGAGTCATGAAGGTGACACACGCCCTTGACAAATAAAGCTACCAGTGACTGATTCTTACTTACTGACACAGGAATATTTGCGCTGTTTAAGAGCAAAAGCGCTTAAGTTGTTTTAATACCAAATGCTGCAAATAGTATCCGTTACACGCGTCCCCTCTACCTTCTCCACATTTTTTGCAGGCAGTCCGGGGCGAAATCCTATGACATTTTATTCCTACACCTCGAAACCATTAATGTAATTTTGACACCGTTGACTTCCATAAAGAACACCAGTCCAGTGTCGTAATATGTGCAAACATGGCGTATTAATTCAACACATTAGTGTTTGCTAAGTACGCATGCCAGGAACTATTGGGCCAAGTGTTCACACTGTTAAATAAAAGAACACCTGACTGGCATAACACGACCCTGATCCTGGCCTCAACCTTGAGTAGGCGTGAAATAACATTCCCGTTTATGTTACTTTGCAAGTTTTGCCTTAAGTTTCAGGTTTAAATGCAGTCATCGGGCAAAAACTCAAATCTTATGTAACATGTTTTTCTCCAAAACGAGGACATTTCTTGAATATAGCCAGGCATCAATATTTCGGGTGTGTCTGAGGAAACCATGTATGATTCACAGTTAATTCACTGACGGGTGTTTCCCAGCGAAGAAGCCAAGTATCAAGTTTATCTGATGGCCCCACCCAAACACTCACGTACAACACAACGGGAGGTGGCAATGTCCTATACCCGCAACGACACAAACAGTTGAGAACACTCACGGGATATGTACCGCCTCAGTTTTTTTGCGGAGGAGGGAACTGGAATTATCTCCTACAAGATTTTTGTGCCGAACAGAAAATGACGTCCATCTCTCCTTCCTTTGCGTGTTTTTGCCCATGGCATTATCCTGAGCATTTACAATTTTGAACAGTCAATTTCGCTGATTTTATCACCCCCCCCCCCGCTGTAGGCTCAAATCTACACCTATGGAAAAATTTGCATATTTTGACTCATATGCAACCGCTTATGGGGGGATCCCAAAGTACATTACTCGGTGTTGCAGAAAGTCTATTACATTACAAGACATTTCCTGATTCTATGATTCGATTGATGTATAAATGGGCACTCATCTACTTCCGTGAAGTCTGATTGAAAATTTAAATTCTAAACCAAATCAAACTCTATCGACTGCAATCCATTATAAACTCTGACCAAGTCGCTTTGCCATACAATGAGTTACAATGTACAACTTTTATTTTAGGGAGGGAACCAAACTTATCCTAGGTCAAACATACACTCAACGTGTTCTCTCTATAACCAAGTACGACAGTAAATTTCACCCCTAAAAGTTCTTTGTCGGTGTCAGTTCATATGGAAATCCTTTCATGTCGCACACAAAGGCAAAACCCAGTAAAAACATTCTTTTATGAGAACTAAATTCCACAGACTTACCAGACTGTATATGCATGTCCTCTGACCCTAAACTGTGAACGAATGGAAAGTCCCAGTTATCACAACAGTTTGAAGGGTATCTTAATATATCCCACAAATGTAAAATCACTTTAAGATAATGTCTGACAGCCTGTCACGTGACTCTACTTCATGCAGGCAGAGCCAATAGCAAGTACAGAATATGATTACTGTGTGACGTTAAAGTGTACTTACACTTCCATGAGATAAACTTAATTGAATAAACGAACAATTGACTACGTCGAGTAGGAGGAGCCGAAGCGTTCGACTGGCCTTTTGTCTGGCACCAAACCTGCTCAGTCCTGAAAATTTATTCTAAACCAACATCGTACTTTCATACGCATTTCAACAAAAGCCGAGTACTGGCCTACCACCTTGGACCGTCTGCCATGCGAAACTGCCGACAGTAACCCAGAATAGTCGGAAATTGTGACGAGTTTAGAAAGCAACAACTTAATTCAAAAGGTGCTATACACCGGTAAAAAAACCCGCTTGCATTGGAGTAACAAGCTTAATCCTAACTCCGCTTTGACTATAAGTTTAGCATTCAGCATTTTTGTTGTGTTCTGGTATTCCCGCTGTTTCTAAAAAAAATAATTGAGCCCTCCGATTTTATGACTCTGCTAACTATGGATGGACTGGGATCTGGAGTGGATATTTTCTTGGCGTTTGACTATTTGATCCCCTCAACGACGATGAACCGATATTTTAAGACATTTTCTACACTGCTTGTTCTTTTTTCCCTTGTCGAGTCAGGTAAGTGCTACAGTTTCGGCCATTTTTAATATTTATCCCCTGTAATGGATGTTGGTGCTTCAATAAGATTGGATCAAAGCATGCAGTGTCTGCAGTGCCTGACTATAGGTTCGTGATCCTATTACGACCAACATTCAGCTGTACAACGCAAATGCTAGAATAATTCACGTCAATCTTCGCCTTCATTGGGAAATGGATTCCCCCTATATATATCATCCTTAGTTGAGTTTTCAAAGTTAATTTTCTGACATCACTTCATAATATCTTCACTCATTCCATCATACCTCGCGTCATTTGTGCATGACTGACAAGCTAACAACCTCCATTGTGTTGAGACTATAGATTTCGTAAAAATTTTATCATAGACAGCTGGAGGTAATATTCCGGGTAGGTTGGTGACCATTTGCAATGAAGCCTTAAAAATAAATTGTCCTCTAGAAACCAGACTAAGGAGTTTGATAGTTGTCCTTTGTTTTCTCTTCCTCCTCTGTGCAGTGAATACTTCTTGTCCAGCACCGCCCCGGCCTCCAGGCACCGAATATTCGGGCGGAAACTACGTACAATTCAATGAGGGTCAAACTATCACCTACAACTGTACATTTGGATACCAAGTGATAGGCCCCACCACCAGAAGATGCACAGAGAACGGCACATGGACGGGCACTGACAATGTGTGTCGCATTGGTAAGAGATTGAATCTACAGCATTCAGGATGACTGATTAGCACTCTCTGAGCAGAGCTATCCTCTTAAAAATTGTCAAACACTTAAGAAAGATATAGTTCCATTTCATCCATATGACACCTCGATTACCACATACACATGCTCATTTTCGGCCTGTATTGCATTCCGTGTACCAAATAAACATTTTCATCAGTTATGTTTCCGTATTCACACACGTGTGTGCAGTCTTTTCCACATTGCTGACAACGATCATACATCAAATAATGAAATATTTAAAAGGCAAAACATAAAACTTGAGTTCAGTCTGAAAGCATTATTTTCAGAGTGAATTTAGTTATCATGCTTGACATTTCACTTTTCCTTTTTGCCAGCAATTGAAACAATATTTGCAGTTCCCAGGCAAGATCTGAGGACTGCTTCGCTTTTCAAAATACGCGTACAATGCACTAAGTGAATGATCAAAAGTACTGTTGTCATTTCATTCCTAATGAGCCCTGGGAAAAGCAAATTTTCTAAGTCGTATGGGGAAATTCTCTCACTGGCGGAACGTGATACAATGCAGTAGGTTCAGTGCGATGTAAGATAAGGCGGCAAGGAGTCTCTGTTGAACGAAGGATTTCAGAAGCCACTGTTTATTAACATCACTCAAAATTCAGAATGTTCTCAAGGAGCAACATAGGACAGGTCTGAACTGGGCATCTACTCCTATAACTCACTGATGATTCAGTACACTCGCCCATCCGCATTCCACTCTTGGAATTATAAAAAGTACACGTTCCAGAACAAATATTCCTGCACAATGCACACGTAATGAATATCCTTCAGTTTTTGATTAGGTATTCCAATATGAGTATCCATGGTAAGGTCAATTTGTTTGTCAGTCTCCAAAGTGAGCTTGCAATAGAATTGTTGTATTATAACGTTCTTGTCGAAAATTTTGACACGTATACATCGCTAATCGCTCGACTTCCCAAGTGTGAAAACAATATCCTGCAATGCCGATCAGACAGGCTATTTTTCTGTTTTTATGAATGTTGCAGTTGAGAAGTAATCATAATCAGTTTTAAATAGTACGCTTGATTGATTTCCATTCTGTTGTACTTTACCTTCAAACGTTTGTCGTGCTTCCTGAAATTTCGTGTATTTTTAATCTTTTCAAAACACAGATGCGGTCTCCCTTGCCATAGCCTGCTTTGTTGGCTTGTCGGCCATTGTTATCTTCATATTTTTAACATGCTGTTTGTGTACCAGGTAAGCAAGCCACGCAGCTTTAATAGTACATTCTCCGTACTGTAATCCTGTACAATCAAGTGTCCTTCATGCAGCTGTTTGCATCTGTCTAGATGTAAACCGCTTCAACTTTCATTGCGAATTGCTCAATGAAAAACAAATGAGGGAAACGGTCAATCAACCCCGATCCAGTGCCTAACTGGGAACCAAAATGACGTAATAGTGATCCACGTGAGTGTAGAATGGGGCATCATTTGAACGACTTTTCTATTTAATAAAAATGCAGGTTTCTCAATAATTACATACGTGTAGGCCCATTGATAAGTTCAAGAAAACAAGAAGGGAATGGTCACATACAGATGATATTACAGCTGTTTATTATTGCAGTCGGGAATATCTGGGTTAAAGAGTAAGTGTTCTAATGTGCAAGGTAAAATCACATAAAATCTCAAATGTCAGCAAATGTTGGCATGCTGCTCGTTACCAATTTAGATGTAAGGGCGGACGCATATGTTATGACGCATATGTAGGTTGAGTAATTTCAACATCCGACTGTTTTTTTTAAACAGCAGAGTTCATGAGGTGCTATCAATTGTTTTAGGATGCTTACAAGTAAACTAGCTCCTGAGGAGGGCATTGACCTTGGCGAAAAATACCGAAGCGCGTGGCATTACTTTTTTGGCGCAAAATGTTCTACTACAGCTCAAAATCTTCTCTTTTTTTGCCTCAAAAGCGGACCTTTTAGTCGCGCGGGGGTCGCGGACGCACCCCCTGCACTCCCCCAAAGGACCTGAAATGTGGTGAAGCAATAGTTCTCTGGATCTCTCAATCTGCTATTTTATCCCATACCCACAGGAACCGGCGTGCCAGACGTAGGGCAGAGCATCATCTGACTATTCAACGGCAAGGCACAGAGGCGGGAGATGATGGATTGAATGGCCTGGGCGACCAGGAACCTAACCCTTACAAGATGGTTCAGGTGTCAAAAGAACGGGTTGATCGCAGTGACTCTGGACTACAGACAGATCTCGATATGGAGGAGATCGACCTGAATAATTTCGATATGGGGGAGCAAGTGGATAGTCCCACAGATAACAACCCACCTCAGGGTAATGGCCTCATGTTCATTGAGGAATAAGTGTTATTGCAAAAGGTTAATCCTAAAATTTCTCTCTAGGAAAACAAGCACCAGAACATGAATACTTCGAACCTTGATTTATACGGGTGTCGAAATGCTTTCAGATGAGACTACCTGTGTCAAAGGTGTCTGTTATTGTAAAGATGTTTTGAACTGAGAGTATAAAATACCCCACATTGGAAAATATTCACATCAGTGACGTTGTTTATATTTTTAATACAAACACTGCAAACCTGTAAATACGCCTTAACAAGTACCTGAAACAAAAGAAAATAGTCAACTGTCAGTTGTACTGCTTCATACGTTTGTTTGCACAAATTGGTGTCAACTTCAAATGTAAATTTAAGCGCCTTTCAATGTAATCAATTCAATTTGGCTGAAGGGAAACTGCTATGAGAGGAAATCGACACAGTAACATGTAGTTTATCTGTAGCTTAAATTAGATATATGTCTTCTGTGAAAGTATCAAAAGGCGTTTTACTGATAAAAATCGTGCATAGTGCTATGTTTGAGAAAGATCGTCCCAAAAATATAAAACAAAATAAAACAAGCAGGTACATGAAGTATACAGAGACATATCCGGTTCCTAGGGCCTGTTTTATCATCTTCATGTCACTCTGCATTGTAACTTGTATTTCAGGGAATCGCTAAGTTTTCACTGATATACTGACGAATGATTTCACTTAGGACAAACACACTCCAAGATGGCGTCAAATGTGTGAAGCTTGCTCATTTGTGCAATATGCATCACATTAGCGAGAAAATATAATCAATTGAAGATTTTGAATTGCACTGAATATCAATTTAATTCTAGGATATTTCTGGTCATTACAATCTAAAGTGTCAATTTACATCTTATTATAAATTTACTCAAATACTTCAGAATTTTGCATTAAACTTTCGTTCTCGCCCCCAAAGTACGGAAGCTGACGTATTGATATCATCAGGTTTTACATGTTTGTTGATTCCATCACTTACGCTATACATGTGGTTATCGGACACTCTTTAACAACAAAAAATTCTCATTAAGATTTTTGCAATATTGTTTCAATTAATGACATGTAATTAATCATTATCTTAATATGTCCACTTACACCTCTATCGAAACCTTTCTTATGAAAGATTTTAACCGCAGTTTTGGCCATTTTTTTAATTGCATGTACGGTTTAAGAAGTCGCAAATAAACAGGGTAAAAAACGTTATGAATGTCAAATTTTGCTTCGCTGTGCTTGGCTCTATACGGTTTGAATTTGTCATTTTTTGTCCGGTTAGAGGGCTCGACGGGATGGGTATAGGATCGATTAAGATTCTGCGTGAGCGGGTCATGTTGAAGTAAGGTGAAACAGTGATATTAGCTACAGCAGGAAAATACTGTGTTGTGAGCAAAGCAAAGCAGCCTAAACTAAGGGCAAACAAAACTGCCTATTGTACCAAAACGAGCAACTACCCCGCCACCTTGAAACTTTGAAAAGTACACAGTGCATGTACGAGCTACAATTCATTTGCTTTCAGTGGTTCTTTCTTAAACATGTATGTGCCCCTTGGGATAACTGTCAAAGATTTTCCCCAGTTACGTTATGATCAAAATGCTAAATACGTGTATTGCCAAGACGACGCATGGCAAATAATTGTCAATTTCGAACCATGGAGCTGGGTTTGAAAAACACACGCCCACATAAACTACTTTGGCTAAGTGTTTTCCCGTGATAAAATGTGAGCCCTGAGGCAGAAGAAAACATACCAGCTATAAGCTCCCCATTCTATTCCACACAACAAAAGACTAAGTAGCAGCCCCTCAAAACGGTAAAGGATTTTCCATTTTCTGTCGGGAACGTGAGGCTTTTCAAATTTAGTTTTCATTCGCTCCACACCTTGAATATTGTTATCAAATGCCGAAATATTTAGCACTTTGGAGGGGCGACCCTGGGAAAAAGCAGCGTTCCCGTTTCTAAACTCCCTTTTCGGGGCAATGAATTTAAAAGTATGTATCATGCGTGAGAAAGTATAGCTTATGCCTCAAGCACAAGGTATTTTGGCAGGAGAGAAAGAAAGAAACACCCACTTCAAAGAAAATGTTTAATTCCTCGTTATCTCACATCATTTCTTTACGGTTGAGGGTAAAATTAATCAGAAAAACAAGGCAACACTCTTAATCATCGAACAGGCAAGATCCGCCGATTGTTCACTGTAATTGGAGCAGTGACGTTATGCTTTAGTGAAGGAAGGCATTACATAAATTTATGCTGGAAAATATTTTAATTGTGAATGACTCTGTTCGGATTAACCTTTCCAAATCCCTGAGGATATTAGTTTGTTACAGTATCAAGTTGAAATGTACAAAAATATAGCAGGTGTGATGAGTCATTGAAGTAAGCACAATTGAGACGAATTTCAAACTCCTTTCATTTTATCGCATTCATATCGATAACCTTTCACTTTCAAGGAGGAGTTAAAGTGTTCATGTAATATGACACTTGCTAAACTTCAAGTCATTCGAGAGTCTAAAGGAGGCAAAGATGTTGCAACTTCTTTTCCATTAACATGGGTCGCAATCAGCTAACACAGAGTGTCCTCTGCGAATACTTTTCTCCTTGGTTACGAGCGTACCCAGTCACCACAAATACTCTACTTTTCTGTAGTCAACCGAACCATCTTGGACAATGATTGTAACTTTATGAGCAAACTACTGCACATGCTTATTGTAGGCCTAAAACCTAGGCAGAGTACATTTTTGCAATCGTAAAGATACGTAATTATTCACCTGACTGCATTGTGAACATATCAGGCCTATTAATTACATACATTTTATGGGAGAAAGGGAGAACTAAATAGGATTTATACTGACATTTCAAGTGAAACTTGGTCCCGAGCCCTCTTTGTCTCGTTGTCCCAAAACAATTATTGTTCAGTCAAGCATGACCGTGTGTGAATGAATAACATATCATTGGAAAGAAGGACTCTGTGGCTTTAAGGTGTCACTAGGCATTTTGGTGTGAAACTAATACAATCTCCAAAAAATCAAAAGAAATTTTGTTGCGTCTTTTCTTTTCTTTTGGGTTTTGGGGGTTTGGGGGTTTGGGGGTTTGGGGGTTTGGGGGTTTGGGGTTGGGGGTTTGGGGGTTTGGGGGTTTGGGGGTTTGGGGGTTTGGGGGTTTGGGGGTTTGGGGGTTTGGGGGTTTGGGGGTTTGGGGGTTTGGGGGTTTGGGGGTTTGGGGGTTTGGGGGTTTGGGGGTTTGGGGGTTTGGGGGTTTGGGGGTTTGGGGGTTTGGGGGTTTGGGGGTTTGGGGGTTTGGGGGTTTGGGGTTTGGGGTTTGGGGTTTGGGGTTTGGGGGTTTGGGGGTTTGGGGGTTTGGGGGTTTGGGGGTTTGGGGGTTTGGGGGTTTGGGGGTTTGGGGGTTTGGGGGTTTGGGGGTTTGGGGGTTTGGGGTTTGGGGTTTGGGGTTTGGGGTTTGGGGTTTGGGGTTTGGGGTTTGGGGGTTTGGGGGTTTGGGGGTTTGGGGTTTGGGGTTTGGGGTTTGGGGTTTGGGGTTTGGGGTTTGGGGTTTGGGGTTTGGGGTTTGGGGTTTGGGGTTTGGGGTTTGGGGTTTGGGGTTTGGGGTTTGGGGTTTGGGGTTTGGGGTTTGGGGTTTGGGGGTTTGGGGTTTGGGGTTTGGGGTTTGGGGTTTGGGGTTTGGGGTTTGGGGTTTGGGGTTTGGGGTTTGGGGTTTGGGGTTTGGGGTTTGGGGTTTGGGGTTTGGGGTTTGGGGTTTGGGGTTTGGGGTTTGGGGTTTGGGGTTTGGGGTTTGGGGTTTGGGGTTTGGGGTTTGGGGTTTGGGGTTTGGGGTTTGGGGTTTGGGGTTTGGGGTTTGGGGTTTGGGGTTTGGGGTTTGGGGTTTGGGGTTTGGGGTTTGGGGTTTGGGGTTTGGGGTTTGGGGTTTGGGGTTTGGGGTTTGGGGTTTGGGGTTTGGGGTTTGGGGTTTGGGGTTTGGGGTTTGGGTGGGTTTGGGGTTTGGGGTTTGGGGTTTGGGGTTTGGGGTTTGGGGTTTGGGGTTTGGGGTTTGGGGTTTGGGGTTTGGGGTTTGGGGTTTGGGGTTTGGGGTTTGGGGTTTGGGGTTTGGGGTTTGGGGTTTGGGTTTGGGGTTTGGGTTTGGGTTTGGGTTTGGGTTTGGGTTTGGGTTTGGGTTTGGGTTTGGGTTTGGGTTTGGGTTTGGGTTTGGGTTTGGGTTTGGGTTTGGGTTTGGGTTTGGGTTTGGGTTTGGGTTTGGGTTTGGGTTTGGGTTTGGGTTTGGGTTTGGGTTTGGGTTTGGGTTTGGGTTTGGGTTTGGGTTTGGGTTTGGGTTTGGGTTTGGGTTTGGTTTGGGTTTGGTTTTTGTTTTGGGTTTGGTTTTGGTTTTGGGTTTGGGTTTGGGTTTGGGTTTGGGTTTGGGTTTGGGTTTGGGTTTGGGTTTGGGTTTGGGTTTGGGTTTGGGTTTGGGTTTGGGTTTGGGTTTGGGTTTGGGTTTGGGTTTGGGTTTGGGTTTGGGTTTGGGTTTGGGTTTGGGTTTGGGTTTGGGTTTGGGTTTGGGTTTGGGTTTGGGTTTGGGTTTGGGTTTGGGTTTGGGTTTGGGTTTGGGTTTGGGTTTGGGTTTGGGTTTGGGTTTGGGTTTGGGTTTGGGTTTGGGTTTGGGTTTGGGTTTGGGTTTGGTTTGGTTTGGTTTGGTTTGGTTTGGTTTGGTTGGGTTTGGTGGGATGCGTTCTGTATAACCTTGCGCCAACTTTCGCATTTATAATTCCTGTATACATGAATGCATGAGCATGCATTTTGCCACTAGAGATCATAAACATCTATGGATATGATTTCCCTAAACTGTCTCTGAATCTGGGTTATACCTTGACTGTATGATGTATCGTCATAGTTTTGGCATTCACATCATGTTTGTTTACCTCCCGACAGTTGAGACAACATTAAAAATGTTGCATGGAACTATGAAACAGGTATTTTCTCCCAACCCTTATCCAAACAGGTATACCTAAACCCACATTATGTAAACACTAACACGGTTTGCTTTCAAACGTATGTAGAGGGTGTGGAAACTTTAGAAAGGTTTTATCGGTCGACCTATTCCTTTTTAATGGTAATCTAGAACCTGAACCAACCAAAGTAGGTGAAAGGTATTTACGCGACACAAACACTATCTGAAAGAGAAGTTTCTGAGACCCATCCTGGCTCATTGTTGAACTTACCCGCCAAATAATGTACCATACACAATGGTTTTTCCCAGGTCATTTATTAGACTTGACCCAGTCTCTTCAGACAGATTCTACATACCGGTACACTCTAATCTGAAGGTCAAACGTTTTATTTTAGGCGGTTTATCTACAGCTAAATAAGTGAAAATCGCCAAACTGACGTCTAAATGTATATTACATTAGAAGTCGTAAATGGCACTGAACACTAAATTAAGTCTAGTCCCCGCTAAATCAATTTCGACTATGGAGTCACTGCAGTCACAGGAGAGAGAGGGAGAGACATTGACAAGTGCCAGTAAAATAAAAAGCAAACTTGAACGACGTCTAAGTATGTATATAAGCATGCGCACATGACATTAGGTGATATCAAGTTGGAACAACAGTGTTTCGTAAAAGTTCAGTCGGCCTTATTTTCACATGTAGACTACTCAGAGCTTTACCTTAATCACTGCTTCGTTTGGTTAATTTTTTCGCCATCTTCAACATGTTTTTCGGGTTCTGTAGACATTGGCGGAGTAGGAGAGTTTTCGGGGTGCTGCTACGAACTTTGGTATGGCTACAACTCTATGAAGTCATCATGGGTACGTCTGGAAACCCTTTCAATTGACTAGGATCACGGTCAGAACATAATCTGCTCAACACGAAATTAAAATCATTAAGCTGTACACACACATACGTACATTACAAAAGGAGGGATACAGACATTGCTACACACTTCCACTTGTATGTGCAAGTATCATCAGATTTTTTTTAAGGAATGCTGCTTCGTTTTGTTCCTCGTTCGGAGAGTTTTATAAACCTTTAACATTTACAAGACACAGTGCTTTTTATCTTCTGTTTTGACAGCACAAGCAGACAAAGGATGCCCAGAGTTTACGTGTAGTCCTCCTCCATCTTCCTTCTCGACCAGACCGAGAATCGGTGAAGAGTCATGCTACCAATACGGTACGTTACTCACAGTGGATTGCCAGATTGGGTTTGAGCCACGACGGGGACCTGAAAGCGCATTCAACGTGGTTTGCTATCGAGACAACACATGGCAATGGTCGGATTCCTGTGTAATAGGTAGATTCTTTATCAAATTTTGACTATGGTCATTATATTAAAAAAAATACTGTGAGTAAATTAACAGTTAATATTTCAGATTTTTTTGAGCTTGTAATGTCGCCGTTAGGTATTTTCCTTTGATACCAACATGTCAAACAGGTCAAGAGGTTCTCTTTCAGGGAAGCCGATTTAAAAAAAGAAATTCAAAGCTGGGCTTTTTAACTTTACAAAAAAGCAGCCTGCGTTTACTGACTGAGGGTTTGGATCTTCTGCCATTGTGAAGTCACTCTTTAGGGATAAGTCACATGGTATGAGTCCGGGGTAAGTCTGGTGGTGCAAAAGGAATTACTTCTAAGCCTAATGTGTGACTATTGTCTTACAGATATTTTCTCAGTCATCATAGCCGGTATAGTAACATCCCTTGTGGTCTGCACCTTCTTTGTGGTTATGTACTGCATCTTCTGCAGGTAAACAACTTCTTCATTCAGGTCATCATGTTGTGTAGAATAATCAACAAACTGGTCATACAAAAACCCCAAATAACTCAACCCAACTATCACCCATATTGGGACAATTTGTGATTAGCATACATGACTGTGAATTTGCCATTTCAACTGCATACCCGCACCAACAATTTGTCATACTTTCAATCGTCCCTTTTTACATAAAATGTTTCTGTAAATTGTAACTGAGCTACAAAAATGTTGTTAAACAAATAACTTTGATGAAGGACAGTCTATTTAAGACACAAGTTAGCAGAATTGGTACAGACTACTCTAGCATTGGATGCATTAGATAGGGCAACAATCGTGTAGGTTCGATTTGTATTTCACGTTTAGTGCATGTGATAGATTTGCATTAATTTTGTCTTGAGTCAGATAACTGAATTCATTCCTAGGAAAAAACAAATCAAACCATAATCTTTTTGATACTAATAACTTCTGATAACTGAAACAAGGAAGAAGATGATTTCTATGAACACATGATTGTGGAACAGTTTTCCCTCTTTTTCATTGTTTCTTTTTAGGAGAAAACGTACAGGAAAGGGCAAGGATGCAAAGAATGCTCAAGACCAAATTGTGGATGGCACATAAGAAGTTGCACAGAAATCTTAATTGCTTCCTTTCCACATTACAGTGGTTTTCATTGATATTAAAGTGCAAAGGTCACATCAGCTTGATCCTTTGACAATATATGTATTTTAATAAGCAATCCGGAAGCTGTTATATTTTATTTTAATTTGAATGTAAAACCAGTCTTTTATGTGGAGCTCCTCAAACCTAAACAATGGTATGGTTATCCAATCTTAGACTCAAAATACAGCTATGCTTCATTTTCTTTGCGAAATATACCTGTAAAGTTCAATACGAATTATGTAATTTAATTGAGGTCTAGTGCTAGTTCCGATATATGTCTTGTTTAACCTACTTTTCGTTTTGTATTAATCTCATGCTGGTGTAAATTCCATATTAACGAACAAAAGTGCGATGTCATCCAACGCAGTGATACAGCGACTTTTTCATACACGGGAATTGGTTATAATTTATAAAAAAAGACACACTGAGAAAAGAAAGTTGCACAAAACATCTGTCATGTTCCCAAATAATATTCAAATCATGGACCCTTTCGATTAGCTACTGTTGTCATAGGTGTACTTGGGTGACCCACACATTTCTCTGCAATGTAATTTAGAGTATCCAGTAGAAGAAATTTGTTCCTGTGTTTGTTATGTAAAATTTCGATATTTTCGAAGAAAACAACAAGCGTTCCTGGGTGTACACAAGCAAAATCTTGTTCCCACATTACGGAAGAAAAATATTGGATTAGCACCCTCATTCAGCTAACAAATTTTAAACTTTTTCTAAAAATATTGTTCCATAATTTTTGTTCTATAATGGGCGATATAACTTTGGATTGGTCTCTAACGAACAGTCTCAGATCTCATTTCGGAGTCGGGAGATCTCCGACAAAGCTACTAACACTTCTGACAAGGCAATTGGCAAAACGTGTTCGAATTTAAACTAAGCCTGTCAAGGTCAACTGGATGGAGGTTCGAATCCAGCTGCGGTAGTAAGTTGTGACCGTTGGCAAGCCACTTCACCCGGCGGCTTGCCTCTCTCCATCCAGGAGTATAAATGGGTACCGGCATTAGCTGGGAAGTAACCTGTGATGGACTGGCGTCCAATCCAGGGGAATGGAAATACTCTCAGTCGTTTCATGCCAAGAAACCGGATATAAACACCGGCCTGATGAGCCAAACTGGCCTCGGACTAGACTTGCTTTGTCAAGCCATCGTACCGACTAAAAGGTAATGGAAGGTTCCTGTCATAAAGCGGTCCATTTCCAAATCTGCTGGGCATTGAGGGGTGGTTCTATGGTTCTGCTTTCACTTCAGAAGTTGTGAAGTGACTGATAATCACATCACCCTGAAAAGACAAATGAGTTTTATGATCCACGCTTACTCTATTTCGATGCTCATAACAACACAACTTCGAAAAACCCTTCGTATTAATGGAATATCCTGCCTTTTCTATCGTGAATAGACGGTTTTTTTAATGGGAAGTACGACGTGTTTTTGTTAGGAAATTGTTATTATAATGATTTAATGCAGCGACGTGTTTGCTTGGTTGAGGCTGTGGACAAAATTTAATATCAGACACGTCTATAGCTATCTTAAGTAAGCCCATGGAAAAGAGAAATTATACACGTCAAATTATCAAATAACAAAACACATCCATACACTGCAGCGGCACCACGAGGAAGTGTACAGATGCAGGTCATGGCAGAAAGTCGACCCGGGGTTGGGCGAGTATTCGCCCGGTGGAATCCGGTGGCGTTTGTTACACTTTACCTTGGACTTTTGTGCATGGATTCGGGTAAGTTTTTGGTAATTGGTGGCCATTTTTCTTTGATACTAAATTTTGTCCATGTTGACAATGATGTAGGAAACCCATCACTGCCGAGTATTGGTCTGATGTGCTTGCACTTGAGACCTGTTTCTAATTAATTAGTTCCCAATGTAATTGCCAAAGAGCTTCAAATACGGAAGTGGAGTGTTTAATTCAATAGTGTGAACTGACACAGAGAACTAGACAAATTCATACGTGAATTGAAAGGTATTGTGGTTTCTGACACTAAAATACTCAACAACATTCAGCAGTCGTCAACTTCAGTACAGAACCTACATGTTAATTCTGAAGGAAACATTTCTATTCTAACGGAAAATTAGTTGACTCCCGGGTTCTTTCATTCTGCAGCAGGTAAACGTAGATTTCAATTCTCTTCTTCAGAGTTTCGTCCAATCACTTTTTTCGAGAGTTCAAAGTATTGTTGTACAGATGAGTTATTGCTCATTGATGAGAATGTAAACAATGTGACTAGTTCAAAGTGTAAAACAAACCCAGGAAAATCGTAAGGCAATCTTGACAATCATGATACATGTATCTGGAGATAAAGAGACTCAGTCTCAGAGAGTATCTGAAAACTGCTGCTTAAACTTAAGACTTAAAATAACCTTACAATTATTCAAAAGCAAAATGTTTTTGTTCTGAGTAGCAACCAATGTTTCAAATACTAACACTATAATTATGCAGCAGTGTTCTCAACAATTACCGGTGATGAAACGCTGTCCTGATCCTATCCCCATGCTATGTATGCAAAACCAAAAGGAAAATTGTCAACACTCCAACTAAGCCTAGATCCCTTGTCAAATCTACATTAATTTTGCAACAGCATGAGTAAGCCAGTGTCCACCTAATGTGTCCTCGTTCAAAGGACATCATTTCCCCTTAAGTTTGTTTTTGTGTGACTCTTGAGCTCTTATTTATAAGTTTAACTAACTGTCAAAGTTCTGCCCGTAAAAATAATTTGTTCTACTTTTCTTTCTCATAATAGCAAATTCGCAATGTCCTGCCGGCATGTGTGAGCGCCCTCCATCAACGACAAGCACCCAACCCACGAAAGATAGCATGTGCTACAAGTGTGGTGATTCTTTACTTATAAACTGCAATCCGGGATTTCGGCAGAATGGGGATAATTACATCGCCAAGTGTGAAAACGAAGTCTGGACACCAGACAACGGTTGCCAAATAGGTAGGAACAGTTTGAGTCCAGAACCTTTTTTATCAGTGTTGGATTTTTCTCACGTCGCAAGCATTGATCCTTCAGTGGGAATCTGATGAAATCACCAGGAGGTACATTAAATGGTCTTATGACATCAACCTATTCAGAATTGTCCTTTCGTAAGAATGCACAGGAAATTGTAAATTCGTTTTTAAGAATGCAACGTTAACTGTACATTCAGTTAAATAAATGGACAGTTTAACCGTCATTTTATAAACAGAGACTTGGCAACGTAAGGTTTGGAGCAAATGGAACATAAAGGCGTGTTTGCTCATTATTTCGTACCCGCAGGCTGTTTCCAACCATGATATACGTTTCCTTGTAAACCCTTTTTTTAGATCTCTTCACAATACTGGTAGCCTCCAGTGCGTCTTTGGTAGCGATTCTGATCTTTGCCTTATTCGTCCTGTGCATTGTGGAATACAGGTAAGATTCAGTCTCATGACGCTGTGAACAATATTTTATTGAAATATATATAAGGCAGAAAACGCGCCAAGTAAAATTCAAATAGAGATTTGTCATAAATGGAATAGACTCTAACGTATCTAACTTCAACTTGACAACATTTAACTTTGACAAGAGCTTAATCGAATAGAAGCCCCGTTATCAGGAATGAAGTTTACAGTTAGCTTTTTTGACGCACACTTAATCCGTATCTGATATTGAACGATATGGTTCCATTCCAATGAACTGTATTTGGGCTCTGACAGTTTTTGAAAGGAGCAAGGAAACTTCAATTTTAAAGGGTAACAGAAATACAAAACATTTAGTTCACGTGAAGTATTTAAAAAACAATAAACACGTAACCATTTCAAAAACATCGTAAATATAATGTTTACCCCATTAATTGTGACAACAAAATGAAAAAAAAAACATGCTTCCCCCCATCCCCTTTTGGCCGTTTGCGCTCCCAGGCTGATTGGATGACGTCTCGCCAGAACGTTGCCATGTACAGTGTACATATACATGTACATTGTGAACAGTACATGCAGCATCGCACGTTTCGATATACCATAGCTTGGCCCTCAGGCAATACTTCATGTGAACTAAATGTTTTCTATTTCTGTCAGGAAAGGGCATATTCAGTTTACTCTAAAAGTAAAAATTGAAATGTCGAGGTAAGACAACAGTTACAAGTAAGCAGTCATTTAAGGTACAATGTACTGCAACCGATAGAGGGATGGTCCCACACCTACTATTCAACTTAATAAGGAAAGAAACCTAAGAAATATTTGGCATGCATACTATATTTGGAAATGATAGGGACGTCTCCTTTAATGCTGAACACTAGTCTATGTATTCTTTCGAGGGACTTAAGCACCAAGTAAAAGTAACAGCTGGAGGGGCTCTTACTCCCTCTACATCCGTGGCTAATCTACGAAGGTGTCGACAGGATTGGATACAGTGAAAAAAGACAACGAAACATAACAGAATCTTAAATTCCGAAATGAGATAAATTGCCCTTGTTTTTCAGATTCTCTCCAAAGAAGCGTAAACATCACGAAGTGTCCAAAGCCAACGGGGAAAAGAAGAGACGAGCTCACCAAAACACTGGTTGTGAGGTCGCCAATGGACAAAAAATCGGAAAAAAGCCCGTTAATGACTCTGAGGACTTTGAGGACGATTTCACTGATGACGAAGAAACGTACCATAACACCACTGTTTACGAAAATCAACAATTCTAAGTCACGTTTTGATAAAGCATACAACTTCGGCTTCTAGATCATGCAATTATAAAACAAAGATAATTTAAAAGTTGAAATAATGGTCCTATTTTGTCTTTTACATAAATGAATTCATGACATAAGAGCAAATACAGTAGGTATTACTTGTGCTAGATTAGAAGTCACAGTATAAAGTGTACGCATAAGACGACCTTTCCCTTATTAATACTGGAAGAGTTGGATGGGAATCATCGCTTTTCTCTCGTCATAACGCTCTTGACAACAGCCTCACAGCTACGTCGTTATACTCAAATTCATGAAACAAAACTTACAGCAACCATTAGTATAAACAACGACACCATGGGCTTAGAAATCAAGCAACCGGCTCCATTTGAGTGAAAAAAAAGAGACAGACTTAGCTAGGCCGATTTACATGACAACAAATTGAGCTGGAAGCTCACGGAACGATATAATAATGCTTCTGACAATTCTACAATATCACACATTGTAGCTCATTGAACTTAGTCTGCGTTGACCTTGGTCCTGACCCAACTTTAAACTCAACACAAAGTGGCATATTATCCCACATTTTTTCAGTCGTTCTGAACAAACTCCAAAAATGGCACCAAGCAACTTGTGCGTCAGCTCGAGCCGTATGCATACAGGAAAGCTTATGAGAGGTTATTTTGAAGAAAGCCTGCGTATGTCAGTCATTGGAAACGAGCGAATTTTGGCTTAGGCAGAAGTATATATTCCTACTACTTGCCCTAGGTTCCTGCAAACGTCTGTGTATGGTATATTACACGGCCAGTCAACAGGTAAACAAACGTGGAATCAGTATAAACCAAAGAGCAAGCCTACATTACAATCCATGTAACTAGTGTTTAATCGGAAATCAGACACTGGTGAGGCTTACCCCCATATAAAGATACATGTTTATTTCAAATATGCTCCTGGAGAACTGAAATAAGAGGAACCCTTTAATGTCTATAATTCAGTTGAAAATTTAATAAGTGAAACATAATAGTCAATTACAAGGTAATTGTTTTCAAGATGTATTTTTGCGTTGGGGAGATGTTAATTTATGTAACGGGTTTTGCCCTTACCCAGCGTATATATTAATAAACACTGTTTCCTCATCAGTGCTTGCCCGAGAGCTTACGAAAAAAGTCACAAGCTTACTTGGGTGAGACTCGAACCCACGACCTCCTGTTTACTAGTGCAGACGTCTGCCTTATTTTATATTGATTTTTGAATATTTTATTTTTCCCCCTATGTTTTGTACAGATTTTTCTAATTAACACTAGTGAACGGGTAGTCTCTTTCTTTGGCGCAAGATTACTATAAGAACGAAAGAAAAATCGGGTACTTTAAGCTCTGTTATTTGATTTAAAATATGCCCAAGAGTCCAGATATGAAATAATATTTCATAAAAATTGTTCAGTTTAAGCGCAAATGGCGTGACTTCAACTTAAACGAGCAGTGTTTCTGCAAACAAGTTTATTGCCCATAGACTTTGTACATGTTTTAAAGCCACTATTTTGAAACCTTTGCGATGTTTGATCGCTAATAAAGTGATGGCCAACAAAAACCCGGATACAAAAATTATTGTAAACAAATGACGTCATGATGATTCATCATGTGATTTAGTATTGATTTGTTAACATTTGTACACGTTTTCAAGCCATAATTTGGGTAATTTTGAGATGTTTGAGTTAATGACAACAAAGACCCTGATGAAAGAGTTTTGCTAAATTTATGACCTTATGATGATGTCATCAACTGTTTTTAAATTGATTTTTGGATATTTAATCTTCTTTTATAGGTTTTGTACACGTTTGTCAACAGCCTGTCTTCGGCACTTTGGCCAATCTGAATTATTTCCTTCAATGTTCACTTGAAGTCCCTAATGAAGAGAGGCTCCCAAAGAAAATTTGTCAACATGACATCATCAGGGGTCATGTAACATGAGATTAAACTTGCAGTTTTCTCCATAGGTTTTGTACACGTTTTCTGCAACGCAATATTATCGATTTAATGAGAGTTGTCCTGAAGTTCGGCTGAGGATTACTATGAGAACAAAAGAAACAATTACACCCAAGAGTCCGAATATTAAATGATATATCAGAATTTTTTCAATATATATGCTAATCAGGTGACATGACATTAAAGCTGCAGGTTTTCTCCATAGGTTTGTGAACTCATACATCTGAGTGACTTTGTTTTGGGAGCATAGGTAGTCCATCTACCCGTGGGGCTGTCAAAATAAAATCGTCACAGTGGCGTCATCAGGAGTCACGTGACATGAGATTAAACTTGCAGTTGTCCCCATAGGTTTTGGACACGTTTTTCAACTGCGCAATATTATCGAGTAGTCCTGAACTTCGGCTGAGGATTACTATGAGAACAAAAGAAAAAAAAAATTCGTTTTCGTTCGATTACAAATATACTCAAGAGTCCGAATATCAAATAAAATTTTAGAATTTTGTGCACGTTTTTCTGAAGTCGAAGACTGGTACACACTCATACATCTTAGCATTTTTGAATTGGGAGCATAGGTAGTCCATCAACTCGTGAGGCTGTCAAAATAACATCGTCACGGTGACGTCATCAGGAGTCACGTGACCTGAGATTAAAGTAGCAGTTTGTTCGTGATTACGAAACAGGAGAGTCACTCAATTTATAGATTATACAAAAACTTAAACAAGTCATCACACTAAGACAAAACTGGCAGACTGAACATCAACTAAAAAAGACAGGCAAACTATGCGTATGTATCAATTTTTGAACAAAGACTCTTCCCTGAAAAACCACTCTCTGTAATATCCGTAAATAAAATATTGAAGGCTCTTCAGGCATTAATTTGTTAAAGACTCACGCTGTTTACAAAACATGGACCACACATACAGAATAATCGAGAACGACCGTTTTATGACCAGTCGTTGGCACTTTCCTAAAGTGCCTTCAGAATCTTGAGAAGTGCGCTCATTGTGCACAGACACAACGCACATTGATCAAATAATATGTGTGCCTACCACACTGAGAACATGACGCCATCATGCAGTACCGGATTTTAAGTCTGTTTGCCCGCAAGCAAACGCAGCAGGCCTAGAATCTTCTGTATCACTTTTCTGTTGATACGTCTGTCTTCACGAAACAAGTAACTTTGCTACGTAGTTATTTGAAAGCAACTTGCTTTGAGCATACTTTTCCCAACATTGATTGTGTTAATTTTATCATTTCAGTCAGAGAAGCAGAAGTGATATGCCCCTTCAAGACATAAGCCAGATCTCGACAATTACCACAGGGAGCCACACCGGCAACCCAGTTGAAAATTCCAAATTACCACCAGAACCGGAGGCAAGACTACTGACAAATACCCATGGGCACCCAACTGAGAATGCCCAACTGCCACTCGTATATTTGTACGTGTCAGATGATTCAGATACTATGGTAACGTTTGTTTAAATGTCATGCACCTTACTTTGGATATATCAAATATTAACCAACACCTTTTTCAACTGTTTTCCAATGACGCCATTTAGACATTCATCGCAGGAAACGGTCTGCCAGACAGATTACGAAGTGATGGTGAGCGAACATACAACAGATCATTTGTCGAACAGGCCAACCTCGGCACCAAAATAAGCAGCATCTTTACGAAACAAAGATAAAGGATCAGGATGTGGCCGTAACGACCTTGTCAGTGCTTACGAGTTATAGTCACGCCGTTATGCTGAATTTGCTCGATTACTAATGCCAAACCATGTATGCTATAAGATTTGTTGAAGGGGATGAAATGTACATGTACTTTGGTTGCAAGCTGTGGTAAGATGAGATTGTTAGGTTGTTATGTTTGCTAATTATTACAGTTATTTTACTTGAGATAATGTTCCGGCTGTAGGATACCGAGGTGAATGTCACACGCACATTAATTATTATGGGTGTAAAAGGCGTAAAAGGTGTAAATTCGGGAGAACCAGTGCGTAAACCAATACGCGCGCGTTTTCCATTAATTTTCAGTGCACTTTCTGGTACCGGTGCTCTTTCTGTCCAAGATGTTTAATTAACACCCAAAACAGGACTAGTTTGAAGCGCCACGAGGTGTTCGGCGTGGAACAATCTTAGAGAAAAAGAAAACGTGACAGTTGATTTGTTCTTTAAACACAAAAATACTTCACGGGAAATTGAACAATCAAATGTTTTCTACAAAATCTGTACATCAGCAAAGAAACATCTAATTTACAAGGAAATTCGTTCAGATTCTAAAAAGGTCGGAACAGGAGATGTTGAAAATTCTGCACTTGTCCACATCCAAATCAAGAAATATTTACTATTTTTATGTAGTTCTCTTTCATGCCAACGCATTTAATGTTATATGTTTCAGTACCACAAAAGTGAAACACATTTTTTAAGGGGGCACCACAAGAAAATAAGCTACAGCTACAAAGTTATATAAACTCAACGGAGGTTCTTCACATATTTCACTGATGGTTTTAAGAATGTATAAACTATAAAGAAAAATATGTAAAACTCTAAACGTTGATCCCCTGAATTCGAGGGTTTTAGTTGTGTAAGTTTTTAACCGTTGATAAATAGTTGTTCACCTCAATTTTGTTTTAAAATAAAGGCACCCATGGGTTTCTTTCAAAACAAGCTTTGAATCCAATAGCATTGCCGATGCCCCCCCCCAACAATGGCGGAAAGCATTGTACTTGGTTTTGTAAGAAGCGGCTGTAAAGAGTAATACAACAATTGAGATGATTAGTTCATTAACTAAAGGAATTGCTAAATGTCATTGATATCCCCTTCTGCCGACAAAATGCGTGCGCGTGCAAGTGCCCGCGCACGAGACAGAGGAGCTTTGGGAAGTTCGAGATCGAACGTACTTTATTCAGCTTTGCGTGGTACCCATTATACGTTTTATGCACAGGCCAACAGGAAATTCCATCAATAATCGCGCTTGTATAACAGACTCTTTCCCGTCCCCGCAGCGATTAAGGTAATGCGGGGACCGCTAACCAGACTTCACTGTACTCACTGGTAACCGCACTGGTTTAACATTAAAGTTTACGCAATATAGAAAGTGAGGGAACAGTGCATTTGCAGACTATATCGTTTACGTTGGTTAGGTAAATACAGTTTGACGGTAGGCCTATTGTGTTCTAAAATTCAGAGCTTGTTTGTTCGGATTAATATAGAGGTATGACAAAACAATTGTTGACCACTGTGATGTGGGATATGACGTTTTAAACACACGAGGGACGCACAGCGGCCCGAGAGGAGCCGACGACGCTATGCTTCCCTTGGGTTTTCAAAACGTCATATCCTACACCACAGCGGTCAAGGACTGAAAGCTAACGGATGGATGTAATAATGAGCCCGCCTCATTTTCTCCGACAGCATACATGGACAATGTAGCTCAGTGAACTTCATCTGTGCTTCAGCGTCAACTTCTGGGTCAGCTCAAACCGTAAATACAGGAAATCATACGAGCAGCTATTTTGAAGAAGGCCTGCCTATGTCACTCATTGCAAACAAGCGAATTTTGGCTAAGGCGGAAGTATTATATTCCTATTTCTGGCTTTATGTTCACATTAGCGCTAACGTCTTTGTATAGTGTATTACACGGCCAATCAACAGGTAAGCAAAATTTAAATCAGTATGGTCACAAAGCAAGCCTACATTACTATCCATGTAGCTAACAGTGTTTAAGCAAGGTTTACCAGTCCTAATATATTTTGAATAATCATGCTTCTGGAGAATTAAAATAATTAAGAGGAATTATTTAATATTTGTAATTCAGTCGAGTTGTTCAGTCGAGTGGAACACTATAGCCAATTACATGGTAATTGTTGTCACTTGATCTTTTGCATATGTAATTAATTCGTTAAACAACCGCCATATTTGCGTAAAACTTTACTCGACAAGATAAGTGTTGTGCACCGTCCCGAAACTTCATTTTCTGATGTTAAAATCACAAGTAATATTTTTGTGAAGTTATATGCATATTGAAACAAAGGTAAGATTCTTAACGTACTGTAAGCACTCTCTATCTGCATGCTGATATTACTTTCCTTCTTTTCTTTTTCTGGGGGTGAATAGTCAAGACACAATGGAGATATGGCAATGTCAGAGATCTGTACGGTACAGTTAGTGACACCATCGGCATCACTCGGAACACCCCAAGGACGCTGCCATCACCATCTAGTACTACCATTTACCAGAGGACCAATAATTTGTGATACTTTTCAACCAGAAGGGATGAAATTGGTTTGATTTTTATGTCTCTTTTCATGGATGTAGGACCCCATAATGGCACAATGTAACACCTCCCAGTGCGCTTCTATTAGTAACACAATCATTAGCACCGTCTACAGTAACGTCACTGACGAATGCTATGACAACGGAACAATCATCACTGTCTCTTGTAATCGAGGTTTTCAAAATCTGGTCGACAAGTATGACACCGTATGCAATGGCACGACTGGAAAATTTGAACCGGAGGGAACATGCAAAATAGGTGGGTCACTTATAACTAGCATATGTAATTACAGCCTCCAATGATTAATTTGAAATTGGCGACGTCTTCTCCCATCTCTGAGTACGAATAACACCCCGAAAAATGAGAATTTCAGCGGATTTATATGGTGCCATTTGAGACCACTCTCTCCAACTTCAAACTAGTCACTGAAAATGTTACATTCTTCCTTTTATTACAGACCTACTCACTCTTCTTGTGGCCATTAGCATGGCTTATCTGGTGACAACGGTGGCTCTTCTTCTCACATGCAGCATCATTCGCAAATGGAAAAGGTATATAACTATGTGCATCACTTTACAATGTTATTTAATACATTACTTTGTTCATGATTACCCACGTATCATGAAGCAGGAGAAAACATTCAAGTTACAAATTACACAAAAATTCAAACTAATCCTTACACTAAGACAAAACTGTTAAACTGAATATCAACAAAAATATATGCCAACCAACTTACGGGATAATGTATTAAGAATCTTCCCTGAAAAACCACTTTCTGTTATATCAAGAAAACATTAATTTTGAGGCAACACAGGCATTACATTGTTGAGGACTCACGTCACGCTGATTGACACATTGACAACAGATTAGAGATTAATCTCTAAATAATAAAAGAGATACTTTTATTACCAGTCTGTGGATCTACCCTCGAGTGCGTTCGTTAACTTGTGAAGTGCGCTCATTTTCCACAGAAACTTCTCCCTATATGCCCCGAGCGGGACCTAGAGAGGGCGCTATTCCTATTAACGAAGGCTCCTTTGGTAGGAACTACACTTCCCTAGTTTGCAAACGACAATGAAACATACGCTTTGGAATATGTGATTGCCGAGCTTTCGGTAACTGAGTACTTTCTCCAGGGCAAGCGCTTCGCAGATTCAGTTCATGAATCTGAATCTGCTTGCCCTGAATTAAGAAGGTACTCAGTTTCCAAAAGCTTGGCAATCACATATTCCAAAGCGTACGTTTCATTGTCGTTTGCCAACGAGCGAAGTGTAGTTCCTACCAAAGGAGCCTTCGTTACTATTCGTCACATATTCCAAAGCACTGATTTTACATTATATTCTTGTCAATATTCTGATCACGGTGCTACACAGCCCTTCGATATTTCAATGAAACATACGCGTTACGGTCGCGTGGATACCGACAAAAACGAACACTCCCTACCAACATGACTATTTTCAACCGATGAGGGGGTGCTTCCGTTCAAGGCGGATTGGTCAAAGGATATAGGCCTACATTTGTACGGCACTTTCTGGTTCTAAATGACGTCACACCTCGGTATTCTATACGTGGACGTAATACCCACATTGCAAACGTGGAGCCATCATTCAGTAACCGATTTTAATTCTATTTGCCTATATGCCAAGGCAGCTGTCCCCGAATATGTTTTTCCCTTCGACAGAACATCTTTCTTCACAAAAATAATATCTGCATGTATGTAAAGGCAATTTGATTTTAGCATACATGAACTTCTACTGACGTTGATTTTGTTCATGTTTTCATTTAAGTCGAAAAAACAGATTTGACGTGCCTCTTCAAGACGTAAACCTGATCTCGACAATTACTGCAGCGAGCAACGCAGGCAACCCAACTGAGAATTCACAACTACCACCAGAACCGGAAGCAAGACTACTCACATACAACTGTGGGCGCCTAAATGAGAATGGCCAACTGAGACTGGAACCGCTGCCTCTCTCCGAGGAATATTTGTACACGTACGTATCAGATGATTCAGATTCCGTGTGAAATACTCCTGGCTTTATATGTCATTTGCTTAAATTTCAAACATATTTGGAAACAGCAAATATTTACCAACAATTTTTTGTGTTTTTTCCATGACGCCATAGGCATTCTATACAGGAACCGGCCTGCAAGACACATTTCGAAATTATGATGAGCGAACCTACAAGAGATCATTTGTCGGACAGGTCAACGTCGTCGCCAAATGAGCAGCATCTCTATGAAACAATACAGACATCTGATCAGGAGTGTAGGCGTAGCAACCTCGTCAGTGCATACGAGTTATTCATGTCGTTATGCTGAATTTGCTCATTATTACTAAGGCCAAACTATAAAGATATGCTATACGATTTTTTAGGTGGGTTGAAAGGTACATGTACTTTTGTTGCAAGCTGTGGTAAGATGTGATTGTTAGGTTGTTTTGTTTGTGTTACCGAGTGGTTAAATGTTGAGAGGGGTGGTGGATAACCCAAAAAATTAAGGAAACAAGGATGCAGAGTAAAGAAATACAAAAAACACCAATTTACGAAAACAGACTGCTGACTTAATAGAAATTGAAAACTAGAACAATTACATGTACATTCGGTTATTAATTCAAATTAATCCAAGTTACCTTCACCCCCTTTAATGTTGGTGCAGTCAAAGGACGGTCAAATTCAATTTGGCCCAACCTGGCATATATTTTTGCTGGCTGGTCACCACGCACAAACTATCTAACCCTGACTACCTGACTGGCCAAAATTTATCAAACAGACAGCAGGCCAGTGGTAAAGCACCACAAAAACCATACAAATGGGTATTAAACACTGAAGGTTTAGACCAGAGACTTGACAGGCAAAAATGACGGCTCAAAATATTGTACCAGATGGCATTTGCATAGGAGGGTTAAGCCAAAAAAACCGTAAGAAACCCCCAAAACACCCACACAAATAAACGCCAGTCAATATGATGATGAACCATTTGTAAATTAAGATGAAAATACATTTGTATAAGTGACCAAGCATTATATATATTAGAAGTACATGTACAGTTATATGCATATATTGGATTCATTTACATTTTATGGCATAAAATATGCGGCCCTGCCACAGCCTACGTTTTGAATTTATGGTTTACATTCCTTATTTTTTTATCAACATGCATTAATCAATTTAATAAGGAATTAAATATTTCACAACCACCAGTAATATTGTTGGGAATACGAACAACCAAAAGTAACTTACTCAAGATGTTATAGAAGGGCTAGATGTACTGTACATCAAATACAAGGTGGTGTAGGATGACCTACACACGTAGAGGTACGATAGTGCTAAGTCCACAGGAGGACTAGGTCGGTCACTGTAAATCAGAATTAAACATTTGATATAATACTGAAACAAATCATTAGAAGTTAAGGATGTTGACAAAATATGATCAAATACTCGTTTTTATTGAGGTGTACAATGTTCAAAAATGTTAATATCTCTGAATATGCAAAGGTGCTCGTAAGAAATTACCCCCAGCAAATTAGAGTTCAACAGGATATAGTTCTATAATGTGCTTACAAAAGTGCAAAATGCAGATTTAAATGTGTACAATCTATAATCGAACAATTATTAAAGGAAAATTAGAAAGTGCTTACTCACCATGTGTCCATTGCCACCATGCCATACTGCCGAGTTTCAAACTCAAATTTTACAATATCGGGACAACACCCGAACTAGGCTAGCTCGCAACATAGTTAGGAGCACTATCAGTATCAACGCGTGAACTTCACATGGAGATGTGTATCCCACACTCATGCAATGCAGTGTGCAGCAAAGACACTAACGTGACATGGGGAAGGATACCTCGCAAGACGAAAGGCAGAAAAGCAAAGCTACACGGCAAGACGCACTATATAGAGAGAAATGAGCCAAATAACTTGCCCCACCCAGACAGCGGAACTCGAGATACGCAATAGTTACATAACTCCTGCAAACGCAAAACCGCAACTTACAATTTGTACAAAGCAGCGCTGCATTCCCACAGTGCCAGACATTGTGATACATGGCGCACTTCAACTAATTATATATGCGCACTTAAAAAAGGTGACATTAAACCTGGGACGGTTGACAATACTTTGTCGACTGGTCACATTTGCATATTCTTACTGTTGTTTCACTTGAGATTGTACCGACGGAAATGAATACGTCACGCGCACAATTATGTGTGGTATAAAAGGTATTAGTGGGAGCTAGAGCCAGTGCGTAAACCAATACGCGCGCGTCTTCCATTAATTTGCGCTTTCTGGTGCTCTTTTTGTCCTAGATGTTTAATTCCCAAAACAGGACTAGTTTGAAGCTCCACGAGGTGTTTGATGTTATTCCCCGAACAATCATATAGTAAAAGAAAACGTGACTGTTGATTGCTCTTCAAACACAAAAAGACTTTTCACGGGAAATTGAACATTCAAAAGTTGTCTGCAAAATCTGTACATTAGAAAAGAATCATCTAATTTAAAAGGAAATTCGCTCAGATTATAAAGTACATACGGTTGATTTGTCCACATCCTGATTGAAGAATAACAACCTTATTTATTTTTCATGTAGTTCTCTTTTATGTCAGGGCATGCAAAGTGAAACTATTTGATGTTACATCTGTCAGCACAACAAAAGTAAAACACTTTCTACAAGTATTAGAAAAAAGGCTTCCACGGCAAGAGCTTGATACATTCTTTTCCAGAACGCTTTGAGATAACTTTTTCATGTTCTAGCGAAATGTCCCTTTTCTGAAAAGGAACTACCCCCCCCCCTTCATTTTTTGTGTCATGAAACCCAATTATCTTAAAATCGAAGAAAATTGTTTACATTGGCGTAACTAGGGCTAAATTTCCGGGGAGGCACCCGGGGTGCACACATTTTTTCACGGAGGTACCACAAGAAAATAAGCTGCAGCCAGACAGCTTTATAAACTCAACGGAGATTAATCACAAATTGCACATGGGGGCACCGGGGGAACGGGCATTCGGCTGGGAGGGAACGTGTGCCCCCCCCCATGTATAAACTTTAGAAAACGTAAAACTGTACACGCTCAGCCTTATTATGATCATAGAACTTGAGGTAGATTTAGTTTTGTAAGTTTATAACCATATTATTAAACAGTTGTTCATGTGTGTATTATTTTGAAGTGCCAGTATAGGAATTACAAGATATATAGAAATATGGAAGGGCTGAGTAGCACCGTGATCAGAATAACGACAAGAATGTAATATCAACTCAGTGCTCTGAAATATATGATTAATGAGCTTTCGGTAACTGAGTACCTTCTTCAGGGTAAGCAGATTCAGTTCTGACCACCCTGGAAACGTCCCGGTACGTAATATTCTTCTCAAACATTTCTGTACACTCGGAAATGATACGGCCACAGCTTCCATTTTCGCCGAACCCCCGATTTGCTCGTTTAGGCGCGATCGTTCTGTCGGAGACACGGTTGTACGTTCCCGGTTGGATTCCGTCCCGCCGTCAAAAGCAGGCAGCAATTTCCCTCGTCAGCGCCCCAAACGTAACACCTGCCCCTACATAGTTAAGAGCCCGTCGCCGGCCCCTGCGGTAGCTACGGAATACGCGGGGATCATACATGCATTACTGGTAATGCTGTTTATTGCATTACATGTCGTCGCTGTAGTAAACTGTACATCGGAGAGACCAAGCGTCGCCTTGGTGACCGCTTCGCGGAACACTTGCGCAGTGTGCGCCAACAAACACCTGGTCTCACTGTTGCGCAGCACTTTTGCGCGCCGTCACATTCCCTCGGTGACGTAAGCGTCTGCATCCTGCGGAAAGCGTCATCTGATGTACAGTGTAAGGAACTGGAGCAGAGCGTCATTTTCGAACTTGGAACGCTGCGTCCAGGGGGATTGAACGTGGATTTTTCCGCACTCATTCAGAACTGAATCTGCTTGCCCTGAAGAAGGCACTCAGTTACCGAAAGCTCGGCAATCGCATATTTTAGAGCACTGATTTGATATTATATTCTTGTCGTTTTAGGAATTACAAGAGCCGGCTATCCGTTTTCTAGGAAGGTTTGGCACCCATTGGTTTCTTTTCAATACATTAGGGACTTGTCCGAATCGCTTGTCTACAGCTGGAAATTACGCGCGCGTCTACGGCACTGGCCGTGGCCAGTTCCCATTAAATCGAGTGTAAATTCCGGCCGTATATCCAAGTGATTCGGACACGGCCGATGCTTTGAATTCAACGGTGCTGCCGATGGCCCCATGAAATGGCGGAAAGCATTATGCTTGGTTTTGTAAGGAGCAACTGTCATACATCAGTGGCTCCGTACAAAAGTCACCATAATGCTTATACCGCCATTGCTGGGGACCATTTGCAATGGCCAGTGATTGAGCTGTACTATAGTTATCGGACTAATCTTTAGTGCATGTTTAGTACTCATTTCTTCTTAAAACTGTCTCTATTATACCACTGGACACCATATCTCACGGCACAGCACATTGTTAGCGTAAACAAGGGCAAATACTAAAGGTTGTTTGCCAGCTTCAAAATGTTGCGTTCAGAGTTTGAAGCTTCCAAGCATAAAACTTGAATGGGGAACAGGTTCCCAATTTCCCATGACAATTCAGTTTTTAACAGAACGCTCACAAGGGAGTAATTCAATTGGGTCAAGGTACACCATGACAATGTTCAACAGTCATGCATGCATAACTTCTTCGGGAAATTTTTAGATTGCAAAACCGTAAATTCCCCTTTATTTTTCTGTGACTGTACTTTTTGAACATATTACATGTACCACAACAAGACAAAATTGAAGGGTATTTTTTTTTATTCTTGCAAGGGTGAAAGAGATGCTCCGTGAAAACAGCCAGAGTAGAAGCGGCCTACCGATGGTGTATTTCCAATGGCTTCCACCTGTGACGTGAAGTGTTATATTCAGGCGTTTGTGGCAGTTGCTCAGCATGGTGAAAATGAAAACTCCTTTTGCGTTGAAGAGAGTGTTGATTCTTCTTTGCGTTCTTTACAATGGAGGTACGTTTTCCAACTCATGTATTAATGGATGTGCAACTTTAGTGCTCAAAAATGGGTCGTATAAAAGTGACCGTGGTTCAATTCGTACGTTGCCTGAACTTGACAGTTTTACTGTGCTCTATGCTACGAAGTAGACTCAGAGAAATTAATTTACATGCCATCTAATGAACACAATGATGGGTGACTAAAACCTGTGAAAGGTGAATACATAAAATTATATACATACATGTATATTACTTTAATCTCTACTCTTGCCCCATGTAAAGGAACATGGACATTATGTGCGTAAGTCCTAAATTATGGGATATAGATCATAACAGATACATCTCATTCGATTCCTATTTTGAACAGATACCAGCTCAATTGAGACGTCCTGTGGCACTTTGCAATGTCGTAAACCATCAGACACACACATCAGCTATCTTCAAACAAGCCAAGGAGTGAGCTCTCGTTGCTTTGACAACGGGACAATTATACATATAAGTTGTTCTCGTGGTTTTCAGCACTATGTTGACCACTACCAAACTACGTGTGATGGGGAAACGGGCGAGTGGCAAGACAAAGGATCGTGCGAAATAGGTAAGCTTGAATTTCAATCAGTCTGCTCATTGCCGGTTGTATTTCAAGTATTTGGTACTTCTTGCAAGCTCCATTTCAAACAACACTAGGCCTACGTCAAGTCGTTTCTGGAAATATACGATGTTTGAAAGTTCCCGTGTCCTAACTGCATCACCCCATGCGTGTATTAATTAATAATTGTCGTCACTGCATTGTAAGACTGGAAAACTACCTTGCTTTATTTATTCCAGTGTCGATCCAGAACCTGACGAATGTAGTAACACGATTGTTGTGTGTTCGTTCTTGTTTTCAGAATTAGCGTCTCTTATTTCAGTCATAGCAGCTTCAGTTATCCTCTTGGTATTCTTCTCCGTGGCTGTACTTGTCTTAATATGGAAAAGCAAGAGGTAGTTTGCCATTTAACTTCATTTAATTAGCTAGGTTCTGGATTTGATGGTTTCCTTTTCCCCAACCGCGACAAGGTTGGAGGTTAACGTCCTAGACCAGAAAGATACTAGTCACGTTTGAACTACCGAACACAGATTCCCGCGTGCATGACAATGATCTAGGCCTACACAATACGCTGCCGTTTTAAACATGGTACCAATCATACAAGGAGTCAGACTTTTGGAGATACATGTACAATAACCATAATAGTCGCTTGACTGAGGGTAATTGCCGCAGTAAACAATGTCCAACATACCCTCAGAAGAGGGAGAAATATCTGCATAGATGAGACGAACCTTCACTTCCCAAATCCTCCTGTGGCTGATTTTCCGAAAAGCAACATCGCCTTGGAAAAAAATTATCACTCCCAACTAAATATCCATATCCAGTAGGTGTCTTTGTATTTCTATTAGAGAATGTGTGCTTCGAGTTGGCATCACCCAGCTATTTACTCCCATCATCAAAATTTACTTTTATTCAGAATCCGGGAAGTAAATATAGACCCAGAGGCCGCTGAACAAGATCCAAAGGCTGATGCAAATGTAGAAAGGGTAATGTTTCGTCAGCGGAACCCAGACCAACTTCCACCAGATGGAGGTGACATAGAAATGGCAGTATTTCGTCGGCAAGACCTCAATGAAAATCCACTAAATGACGCAGGTGCTGGAGTGCATTATCCACAGAATCACGATCAAGTACGAAATCACGAGGTTGTTGAAGTGCATCGTCCACAAGACCAAGATGAAAATCCCCAAAATGAAGCTGATGCTGGACTTCATCATCCACAGAATCTCGACCAAGTGCAAAATGACGGGATAGCTGAAAGATATCATCAGGAAGGACATGACCATGAACCGGACATGGAGGCCACAATGTGTGTCCGTCAAGCCACACAAACTGAAGAGTAAACACGTTGTTAAACCAATTTGTTTATTTCAATATTTTACTGTGATAAAAGATAATGGTGGAAAACTGATTGCATCAAAACCATGGCAAAGTGACAGTTTATCGTCCGATGTAAAGTCCAATGTACGATCAGGAACTTTGAACAACAGTGTAATATTGTGTGTATTATTTTGTTTCAGTTTCGTGAACACCACCCCAAGACAAAGCGCTACAACGCAAACGGAGATCCAAATGACTGACATGAATTCATGGTGTGAACACCACCCGCTACCTCTGCGGCACATCGATCAAATTCACATCCAGTGGAATCATGACTGTCGAAGCACTCCTCCCTCAATTGACTTTGGCGGAGAAGGTTCACTAGTATCAATGTGTTAAAGAGGCATAATATTATGCATACAACTTGTGGTCAGAAGCTTAATGTACATGTAAAATTAAGTATAAGATTTTGGGAAAACTACCCCAAAGGGTTGACGACTCAGCTTCCTTCAAAGATACTCCATAATTGAAATAAACTGCTTTTGTTTGCTTAAATAATAGCATTTTCAAAGATTTCTCACAGAAATTCGTAATATCTAGAAAATGATATATCTTAAGGTGTTCCAGAGACGTATCCATGCTGATAAAGCTTGGGACAAGTGCTTCTCCAAGTTTAAAACAAAACAAACCAAAAAACCTGCGAAACTGTAGGAGCTTCACGTCCAAAAGCAATCTGTGAGTATGCGTGATTATGTTGTGCTTGTAAATCACGTTTTTCATTCGGGAAAGTTAACTTGGTTTCATTTTTACCTCAAACAAATTATGTCGGGTAAAACTTATGTAGTTACTTTGCCTAAATAAAATACAGGCTTAACGAAAACTTTCCCATTATATTATACTCCTTGTTTAACGTTTTGGTGTTGGATCGCTCTTGATATCTTTTTGTTTTCTTAAATAAAACTTTCCTCTGTCTCCAGTATTTTATTTCACTGATGACGACACTGTTCACCGTCACATTGATGTGGCGGGATTAAGACACAACACAGTATCGTACAAAAATCGATCATGGGATATTGCGTCCAAGTGAAGTCTCACAATTTGTGCGGCATTTATTTGCCTAATTATGCAGTGCATGTGCGAAGAAGCTTGCGAGCGCAGCTCTAGCGGATCCGTTCACTGCATACTCGTATTGCAAGATAGGACATAAAACTGTGAATACCTCATGCACAAGGAAATAATTGTATTATTCTGCCAGTTTCATACAAACGGTAGCATTTCCCACAACAACAAAAAAAACCTCTAACCCCTAGCTCGACCTGTTCTTATTACACACCAAATATGAATAGTGCAAGTCAGTAAGTTTGTCCCCCAAAAAGCACTTTACTTCCTTCTCGACATGGCAATTTCATTAAAAATGTGCATAATGTGTTATAACCCCAATGAGCTATCACAAGGTAACAGATGCACTCAAGGTATTCGAGATACATTTGATTCCGTTGCGGGAATATATCACAGTTTATGAAGTGGAAAACTCAGATTACTCAGAACTCGGACTGTCATCGAATCATCGAACTACTTTAGAATTACAAAGAATATGCGCGTTGGTCATTAAACTAACAAAAGAGTTGGACATTTGCAAATTGAGAACGTGACATGTTTATGAAACACACTCTTCAGTAAAAATTAAGTACAGAGATGTTATAAAATGAAAGTGCCGGGCGCAGGCTTTACGTCACAGATTACTTATCACGCCAAATGGCAATTTCAGTACAATGTGCATGGCGTGTTATAACCCCTAAGAGCTACCTGTATCGCAAGCTATAACAGGTGCATTTGAAGTATTCGAGATACATTTGATCCGTTGCAGGAATATAACACAGTGCACGAAGTAATATAAAATGAAAGTGCAGGGTACAGGCTTATTTCACACATTACTCATCAGTATACATTCAACTGTTTGGACAAGCGACTTCTTTCAGGGCAAACACAGTCAGCTAACTATTCATCCTTATAGCGGGCCCTGTCCCATTGTGACGTGTTGGTGGAATTGTTCGCCTACGCAGCATATTCTTTAGGAAGGCACTGGAGCGTAACATGCCTGATAGCCTGAACGGAAACCTACCATGGTGATTGCTGTATTACTCAGCACTGTCACGGTGTGTTATGGTCGTATGATGGGAACGATACACTGTAATACGACTTGCAACAAGGCGCGATTAAGTCCCTGACATCATAACCTAGTTGAATCGAAATATTAATCCCAATCAATTAGAAATTTAAGGCTAACACAGTATAGAGATTTCTCAACAGCAGCGGCTCATTTTTGCCAAGAAGGGAAGGTGAACGCGACAGTTGATCACGTCTGCCTAGTATAGTGTGTCTGCCTCTGCGTTGGAGTTACATATGCTGGCAGGAATTATCTCATGATCTGCGTTTAGCTTGCTGTGCTGTAAATGACAGGTAAGAGGAGGGGTCGTTTTATACTAAATTAATGACAATTTATTCTGCATTCAAATGTTGACGTTTTCATATGAGTGAAGAAGAGTTATTGGCAGTAAAATGGCACAACAAAAATATACCTTTTAGTCCGGCAAATAAAATTTGGATTCTGTTCATAGCCGGCAAAGATCCACCAGGAATCAATAAAAACTTGTTAACTTTATGCGTTGTTCGATACATAATTATAAAACTAATATTGAGTTAACATTGACCAGCTGACGTCATTTTGTCATGACAATTATTAGCCAGTACGGCGATATTAATTTCATTAACTTATCGTTTCGGTCTAGGACGCATAATGGCACAATGTAATACCTTCCAGTGCGTCATCATCACTAACACGATCAGTAGCACCGTCGACAGTAACGCGACTGACGAATGCTATGACAACGGAACAATCATCACTGTCTCCTGTAATCGAGGTTTTCAAAATCTGGTCGACAAGTATAACACCGTTTGCAATGGCACGACGGGAGAATTTGAACCGGGGGGATCTTGTGAAATAGGTAGGCCATGATCAGTTTACTGTACTACAGATTGGATTCAAATCCCAACATTCTTCAAGTCTTTTCCTATAAAATACTATTGGTTATGTGGCTTCACAATGTTCAGACTTCACGCATCTTATAATGTCTCCGCAAATGAATTAGTTAGGAGGGAGTACATGTTTCACACTACACGTGCAAAATTCTTCTTCACAGACTTACTGACGCTGATTTTAGCCATCGTTCTGATGTTAGTCATTACCTTCATCTTCAGTCTCGTCACTTTTCTTGCCTACAAAAGGTAAGCAACAGCTTCACATTTTCTTCCAATACATTTATAAGATTCTGACAGAGTGGCCACAGCCATTAACCCTAACACTCCCAAATCCTCCAATTTTAATACAATTTTACATACACCCTAGGGGGTTAGGGTTAATGTTCTAATGGACCCCTGCACAACCCTCGCCCGATTAGTCGTCAACCATCGGAACAAACGCTTTTTTTCGCAAAATAATGTTGGGTTAAAATCTGTCTCATTTCCTTTTAAAAATATTCACAGCATGAGGGGAATGATTTTTCAATGTTTACGAAATACCTCTTTAAAATATAACATTTACAAGTGTGTAATATTTAGAACTTGTTTGGATTTGAGCAGCAAAAAATAACTATAATTGATGTGTTTTAATTTTAGGTACACCAAGCGATGGAAAAAGGCGATGTACGACACTTCCCGAGATGTATCAGAAATAATTGACGGACACAACGAGGAGGTTGGGGGTGTGGTCAACATTGGGATGGCTACCATGCCTCCAAGTCCAAAGTTTATCCCTATAGAAGACCCGTACGATATACGGAATGACGTGGGTACCCAGACCATGGCCGAGGTTCACCATGAGAACTCGTCAGTTGCTGCAAAGAATCAAGAGGTCCAGTATGCAAATACCTCATATGAGATGGACACTGGTTCCATCAAAGAAAATGGGATGTTACCCAGTGATCCACAGGCAGGCAACAGTACGGAAAAACTCATAGATACAAAACGTGATGAACCAGATGGACAGCCCTCAATTGTCAACGCATACGCGAATATCGACCGTCCGCTTAACCGTGCCCGACGGGGTCCTTCAGATGCATCTGTTGGCGGTAGTACCAAGGTCCGTCCGGTAACTGCTCCTCCGGTCTTTGATGACATGTCGGCTTCAGTCCGTACTCCCAGAGATAGTGACGAGGTGGAGGCTCTATATGCTAAGGTCAACAAAGTGAAGCGATCTTCAGAACGCTGGCCACCACAAAGCAAAGACCCCAGCCGACCACATGGCAGACCAGCAGATCTTGACGATTTGCTGAACCACATCAATAAACCAAGTCAGAAACAGTTACAAAAGAATGAAAGCTCACCAACTCGACCCATGGCGGAATCCAAACGGATAGAGGACTTGTACGCAGAAGTACCAGAAGACTGGGCTTCCGGTTCAGTGAAAGCAAGTCCACCCAAAACAGCACCCAAGCCTGTACGTAACAGCAACCAAACATCAACTGAAAAGCCACTCAAACGCTATGTACCACAATCACAGATCGGAGATGGTAACACCGCTGATATGTATGCTGAAGTGGATAGGTCACACACCTCCCCTAATCGACACATCGTCAGTAGCAACTTCAACCCGCCTTCCCCTCCCCCGATTGATGGGACGGAGGGTCTGTACGCGCAGATTGACAGCGACGGAAAGTCAAGGAGTACGCGAGTGACGGGTGACCTAGACTCAACCTACAGTACCGACGAGGGCTTTGTCGATCATGCAACCACCAAATTTTAGGAAGTAAATGATCTCAAAAACAAGGTATTTATCGATCATGTCACCACCACCAGAATTTAGGGACTAAATGACTTCAATTTAACGGCAACCCCCATCCGTACATGTATATCCTGTTAAAATTGTACGTGTACTGATATGATTTTTGTCACAAAATTCTGTGGTCCATTACGCCCCGCGCGATAGGTTTTGATCACAGCTTCAAAAGCGCGCGTCCGCAATTCGCAATAGCTCTTTAAAGAATCAACTAAAAGTGGAAAATAACGTACTCTGTGTTTCGACCAAGCGTATAAAAATGCAGGACTAATATTGTACTCCTATAATGAAAATTGTTTTATGACGAAACAACTGTTTATTAATGAAAAATGCTCATGTACTCAGTGACATAACGTTTGGTCTTTGACCTTCGTTCTGTATCCAATGAAATCAAAATGGACGAACTAAAGAATGGGAGATCAGATGTACATTGTGTACAATGTACATTAAGTGTATCCGTTCTCTTAATATGGTGCACTCCAATAGATCACATATTTTATCATGTGTATTCAATACGTATGTAGTATAGTTGGCGTTGATAATAGACATGTATATTGGCCAATTCTAGACCCAAACCAATGTATAAAGGGTACAACATTAATACTCCGAAAATACAAATTTAAAGAACTTTAGGCTACATTTAGAAGGCGGGAAAAGGTAAATTGTGCGAATATTATTCCTATTAATGCAAAAAATTGTACATTTTAATCCCGGTGATGTAAAAAGTCAGGGGGAAATGATACATAATCACTGAATGCAATACATGTATAGTGTTTTAATCTTGGCAACTCTGTGTCTTCCTAAGCATTTCCAAGTATTTCTGTAGACGTTACAAAGATTACGGAGCCAAATTTAAAATCCGGACACTTCATATTAGGAATTGTTGTCCTATTGAGATTTCCTGTCCGTTGTTGTTAGTTTTTCAGCAGTTCTTAACTACCTGAATACGCAATTTATGCTAAAGCGAATTCATCCATATTTTGATGACTTTCATTAACCCCATGTAAACCAATGTATTAATGTTTTTTTGAAGTATAGAGCGATTCATCCATTCTATTCGAAATTATAAACAAAACTGGTATTTAGAAACTACATACATGTATCGGTATCATGACAAAGGAACCTTATAGCTCTTTGACATTTCAGTCCACATCTCTGCATGGATAATACACGGATATTACTTGTATATGTATCTAGTATGTTGTTTGTAGTTAAGCCATGTTCTCAATCATAACGCGGGCGTTTTTCGGATGCACTATGTAAATATTTGAAATGGTGACAGCATTAAAGAACTATGGAAGTAATGTTCCTTTCCAACACTGTTTTCATTAATTGATGTTTCAGCTTTTAGTTAAAATGAAATGAACCGCACACAAGACTTTGCTTATTTTTCATGTGCGTCTGGCAAAAGGCATGCATCTAATTGACTACATGTACAGTATAATGCGTAGCCCCTACCTTTTCTGTCACCCTCTTTGGTCTGTGTCCCGAAAATTGAGTTGTCAAAAAGGACTTTGTAGATCTGACATGCTCATTTATTTCTTGCCACTTTCAAACCCCTCATTTAATAGTATTTGACGTATTTTTCTTTAAAGAAGTTATATACTTGGGTCCTGTGATGACACTCGTCACTGTTCACATTTAGGTTCATGTGAGCAATACGACAAACTGATAACAAGGAACAAGATACATCATCTAAATGATTAAAAATAAAGATTCTCAAGCCTCCACAATCGCTCTTTCCAATTAAATTTTTCTAACAATACAACTCAGTACGGATAGACCTACTTTGTGCACTTAAGCAAGTGATCATATATGATTGTGCAATCAATGGTTTGCTATTAAATTCGAAGAAACAACACTGATGAAATCGAAATGGACACAATAGTAAGTCCAAACAATTTTTTGACAAAACATGAAATTTGCCCAAACATAAAATTTGGAAAATATAATTCAGTCTATAAGTGCATGTCTTCCAAAACATCCATTAAACTAGAATCTCTTACACCATGCCAGCCAGAACAGAAAATGCAGCAAGTGTTGTTTGACCCTGAATAAAATATACGTGTAGCTGAATGATCCGGGACACTGCCGACTCCAATAACAATGTGGGTGTGCAAAGCCAGAAACTAAAAATATTTCTATAATGAATTCCACGGAGGTAAAACCCACAGGGCATGTACGTGCATTCCATTTTCACAGATGTACATAATGGCACGATGACGTTAAAAAACGGGGACACGTAGGGAAAAAAGCTGGTTGTAGTTACCCGTCCGATACATGTAAAATTGCAGTTTTAACATTCAAATCTTTTTCTTCAAATACTGTAAGTCTGTAAAAAAGCTGGAAATTGTTCCATTTCTTTTTCTCAAAAATCAGATGGAAAAAAGATATTTGTTTTTTCCCCCTCTCATCCATAAGCGATCAACAAACGTCATCATATTTTTGTATGAAACTGTTTATATTCAAGTAAATATTTTACAGGAATCGTGAAAACTTTCTGAATTGATTGCTGAACAATTGTAAATGAAAAATTGTCTTCTAGAATAAAATGCTGTTTATTCAAAATAATTTCATTGCGAAATCAAATCACTCCTTTCAGTGAAGGCAACATCTTTATTCCCATTGATTCCTGATCACCACAAAAAAGGTCTCTTACTGAAGATAAGATCTTAACAACCTAAGACAGTTTCCACCAAGTTGACAAAAGGATGCCTGGGTGCTTTATTCTATTTATCCTTGTGCAGTGATGCATACATGTTTGTTTACACATGTCCAAGTTCAGAGTGCACCGATGCCAGGCCACTTCCTAAATACCTCTCCCAAAGGAAAGAACAATCAAGATTTATATTTTGAAACCCTTAAATCCCTTACGCCCGTATCAGTTTTACAATTGAATGTTACGCTTGCACACTTACATACAGCAGGTTCTTGACAAAGTAAACGGGAGTCGCTTGTTTCTGAAGGACGCCCTCTATTGACTGGACCTGTTAAATGAATTCAGGAATTTCTTTTTGAGACACAGTTGTGGCCTTTGACGCAGCTTGAGCCACTCACATTATACTTTATTTGATTAGTTTGATTTTTTGATGAATCTCACAAAATTGGGCAGATAAACCCAAAGCATCAAACTGAGAAAATTAACTGTAAAAGGACCAGGCAACAAACACATACAAATACAGTTTTTCCTGAAATTTTAGAAAGAAATTCCACTCACATTATCAAACCACCGTGATACATTCATGTACTTCTCCTTTTCTTGGAAGGTCAGTGAAGACTGTACAAGCGAAAAAAATTATAAATCAGACTAAACATGTAACTTTAGTAATCTTTCTGGGAGTAACAAGAGGAGAAATGAAAAAACCTATTACATGTCCCTATTATTAAATATCATTACATATGGACCTACTCTACATCACACATATTGGTTTGTTCAGTTTTTGAAGGGAAATGGAGGCAAGACAAAATATTTAGGGAATTTGTTGTCTTCCAGCTACCATTGAAATCAACAAGCCTTTCTCTATCATTTCATCTATTCCCTCATGGTGTCCTTGCAATTCATTTAGAGACATTGCTTTGTTTTGCAATTACCTGCAAGTATGAACTAAATCTGGTCTGCAGTGGAAACTTACCAAAGATGACTGTAATCCATACATGATCAGCAAATCGGGTAATGTGAGTCGCTCCCCAAGGAAATATGTTCTCGTAGAGAGATATATGTTAAGTTCCTGGTGGAGAAAATTGGACAAAGGAGGAGCAGTGTTAACAGAAACAGACAGAGAGTTTGACAATATAAGAATAAATACTGAAATATTGAACAATGCTATTATGAATGAAATAGGGTCCGTAAAACGGAGAAAGACGGATGAAGAAAGAAGAACAAATCTGTTGATTGAGGCCACTAAGCTTCAACAATGGATTCAACGATGGAAGGTTCTGATTTCTTTTATCAAGCATAAAAAAGGAAAAATCCAGGCAAGTACCTTGAGAACTGTTGAAGCATCTTTTTCAGCATGACACCTGTCAATGTCTGTGACTCTGTATTCTAACCACTGTGAGACTGCGGCCCGTTCACCAGTATCATTTCCACCAATCAGATCATGCCGCCCTGCAGTCTTTGCCAAGTAAGTGGCAACAGATGAGAGTCCTGTGACTGTTGTTCCATTTAAAGTCAGGACTGGGACCTGTGAGTGTCATGAAGAAAATCACAGAAAACTAAGAATGATATACAGTGCAGTTTACAGTTGAAAATTAGTTGACCTTTTACTTCAAAGTGAGACTTACAAATTCACACCATTCACCCAAGGTGAAAGTTTAAATTAAATAAGAAAATTGACACAACTCCCTTCCCAATGCCACCTAAACAAAAGTCAAAGATCCTCTGATTTCAATTAACTTGAGCCAAAAGCCACGGTTACATCAAACTTTCTCTGATTAAAGGTTAACTGCATTCTGCCATGGTACTCACTTGTTGCATTGTACAATCAAACCAGGTTAATAAAAGGCATTATTTATGATCTAGCATTGTTCATACAGCAAGGACATCTTTCGGTCCAAATCCTTTTTTCTTCGTCGTTTCTATCCCTGATTATACAAGATTTCCATTACAAGGTTATTTGGAAAGCCTGAGGACCTCTTATGAATAAGGTTTGACTGTTAACATTAGTATGTGCAACTACACTGTACACTACGTCTTTCTTCGCGTTCTTACAAGTATGAAACTATGATTGACTCATTCAAGTCATTCTTGTGGTCAGCAAGGTCATCACTGGTTCTTGTTTCTTGTCTCTGATTGGTCAGTGTTGGCTGTTCCTTACGCCTCCTCTACGCTACGTTGTACATGCATACTGGCCTACACCTCACTGAAAATATTCTGCAGTTATGGTTAACACTAACAGTCCCAAATCCTCAAATTTCAATGTGATTCTACCAGAGTTGCTGACTCGAGTCATGTGACTTGGACTCAAGTCGGACTTGAGTCACTATTTTTGTGACTTGACCTTTAAATACCAGCTTTGACTCATGACTTGACTTGGACTTGCACAAAAATGACGTTACCAACTCAAGTCAGACGCTACTTGACTGGCCCCATGTAATTTTATAACTCGTAACTTCGTAAGTTGACGTCTGGATCTTTTTGCTGATTGCAGCGGCACAAAATAATGCACAGCTTGACTTGTACAGTACTTAGACAAAAAGACTTTTGACTTGACTTGTGTTTAGACCAAATGACTTGTGACTTGACTTGAGTTGACTTGACTTGGACTTGCAAAAATGACTTACTGCCACCTCTGGATTTTATATACACTAGGGGGTTAAGGTTTTGGAATATTGATTGACCACATTATACCAAAAGACTTGTCCTTATTAATCATTCTGCCTTGAAGAAAACAAGTGATTCCCGGTACAAACTTTGAAATGAACATGATGAATGGACAAGAAGACTGCCCCTTTTTGGACAGGCTCCGACACGCCTCAACTCAAAAAGTGTACCACTACCTGTGTTCCGAATCAGCGAAAATATTTCAGTTTTACCTTGGTTTCACTGTTAACGTTTACTTTTACGCCTGTGACATTCAAAAATCTAGCTAAGGCCTTCAGATCCTGTTTAATATCTGCCATTTCTGATGATCCCGCACGAGGCCTGCGGCAAAACGTTCAAAGTTTAATTTAGCATATGTTTCTCAAATAGCGCCCTCATTTGTTTAAGTTGAGCAAAGTAACCTCAATCAACTTTCACAAGTCGTTTGTAAAAATATAGATCCAGAATTTTAGACTTGGAGAAGAAAATCCACGAAAAAATTATGCTTTCAGTAGTTTTATCTATGTGATATAAACTTATTCATTCATCAATTATTTCTATCTTGTGTACAGCAATATGTGTTTATTTTCTACCTGAGGACGTAGAGAATGTTTATGTTGTGATTATTCGGTTTAGTATGTCATTGTACTCAATGTACATATACTGTACATGTACAATGCAGCGGTGCCGTGCCGTGCGTATGCCATTGATGCAACTTCAGAAAAGTGGCCGTTCTCTTTTGTTGGAGCATTAAATCTTGTCCTCTGACCTCACATAACCAGCCGTTTTCTCTGTGATTGTGCCAGGGACTAAATCAACAAGATGTCGGGGTCAATTTATAACTACAGTGACTCTGATTATGAAATGGTTGATCCGCTAAAGGAGTCCTGGAATCGGACCCCGGAGAGCGGAAATTCCAGCACAGTCGAGCCGGAGCCAACGCGACGAGCTCCCGTAGCAAGCCCAAGGAAGCCGCCTCGTCCTGCGAGTATGGCAGGGGTAGCACCACGGAACAACAATGGAGAAAAGAGTACAGATGTATGTGGTTTGTTGACTCTCTTTGCTCGTTCAAATATTTGCTATGTCGGCGAACAGTTTTTCCTATCCGAATCAGAAACTTTTTTAATTACTCGTACATATATTTTGAGTCAAACTCAAATGCTACCAAACTGCTACTTGTGTCTTCTTATCCCATTATTGTAGGGCTTTAGAAACTTGACTGGAATTACCTTCAAGTATGACAACCTGACAACTGATAGTTACTACACTTTGTTTTTCTAGTAATAATATGTAGGGCCTGGGCCTGTTGTGGCCTGATGTTGACAACCAGAATGTGTAAGCAGAGTGTTTGTGTATGAGTTAGTTGTTCTTTGAAAATTATACAATTTTCAAAGAAATAGAAATCTAATATGGGCATTTCTTAAACTCATAAGACACATCTTTTAAAGTTTTATCATATGCAAAAGATTACACCAAAAATTTCCACAAAGGGGTGAGTGAAAAAATTAATTCTAAGCTGTTTTAAAACTGCTATTTACTCTTCACATTTAAGCCAATATATTACATTTTTTACCTTTTTCATTTTCTCTCAGTCTTCAATACAGATGGAGGATATTCATGTCACAGAGCCACGATACTCAGAGGTCCCCGAATACGAACCGGATTTTGTCCAACCCAAAGTTCAACCTACAATAAAAACCAACCCCAGCATGTTCAAGCCTGTTGAGTCCAGCTCCATCGAACCAAAAGTCCATTCCACAACTGAAACTAGTCCCAACAGGTACAGCTCTGAACCACCTCAAAATAGAAGCACCCAGTCTCAGTCCCCTGCAAAGAATTCTGTGCGAACAGAACCACTCAGCAAAGAGGAACGGAAGAAAGCAGTGTTGGCTAATAAAATCAAAGCAGCTGTAAGTTTTTTTTTAGTTGAATAAGAAAGTTCCATGCACAATCATACAATCTGATTTGTTGATAGATATTATGTGTTTGATAAGAATGGATTGAAACACACCTGCAGACACCTGCAGGATCAGTATAAAATTATCAACAAAGTTGTTTTTAAACCTTATGTAGTGTTTGGTATGGACATTTAACACTTTCACTGTTGATAAGCAATACCTCTTAAGACTCAGTAATATGAGTTTCTTACAGTTTCAGAAGAATTTTTCCAAAATTGGCATCATGGCTTTATATAAAAGACAGATAAGGATCTGGATTTGAATTCCAGTATTACAAAGTCTGTATAGTTTTTCTACTAAAAATGGAATATCACTGATTATTCTCTGTCAGGTTGAACCTAATGATGAAAATGACGATTATGAAAATTCATTTATGCAGCGACACCGTCGTCCCATAATGGTGAGGAATGAAAAGTTTGCCAATAACTCAAAATGGGAAAGTTTTAAATTTGTTTCACACACTAACCACTATAACACTTGAGACATTCTTACCTCCTGCTTGTTGAATTGCCATTCAGTTTCAAATGTAATCATGTTGTAAAATGTATGTATAGGTAGGCTGTCCTAATCCTTCTAACAAATTCGGTAGTTAGAAGAAGGAATTCACTATCAATAAACGTTCTGATTCAAAAAGAGACCAGCATGAAACCACTTTGTACAGACGTGTCTTGGTGAGTTGTGTATTGATTGGGATGAAATCATTTGTAAGTGAATCTCTGGCTTGTCCACCCAAACATCTAGAAATGGCATCATGGAAAAACTCCAAGGAGTAGAGTTGCTTTAAAGTACACGTACAACAATCCAAATCAATTATGTTGTGTCCTAATCCTTCTCTACATGTATAACCCCTACCTATCTGCTAACCCCTACCTATCTGGAAACTGTTGTAAATAGTCTAACATTTCTGTGAGCATGTTTGTAAATAAGAAAAACGAAATTGCATGGCATTGTAGCACAGTTACACAGGGGATACTTGGACTGTTTTCAAAATTAAGTTTGAAATAGTTGAATTTCAAACAGGGTTAATTGATAAATGGAGACCATCTTATCCTTCCTTCTTTCAATGTCAGACTCACTAACCAAGTTACTAGCAAAAGCATCACTCACACTATGGAACTCTGGAAGTGCTATCCAACATGTTGACATCTTGTTTCTTGGGATAACGACATGATACAGGAAAGATGTTCACAACCTGAGCTAATTTATCTTGAGATGACGACATCGTAAAAGTTGGATGCGCCATCCTGCATATTTATCATGGGATGACGACTTTGTAAAAGGGTAGACATCAAACTTGCTGGATGTCATCATGGAATAAGTTATCTAAGGATGTCGTCATCCCGTGATAAATACGCAGGATGTCAATGTCTTGCCTTTATTATGCCATCATCCCTAGAAAAAATATGTCAAGATCTCGACAAGTCAGATGGCACTTCCAGAGCTGCGTATTACTCACAGCATGATTATTGTTTTCAATTGCTGTTGTCTTTCACTTTCAGCAGAATATCAACCTTTGAGTTGAGTGTTTATGCATACCCTTTAACACATGAAACAGCCAACTATTCCTTATTTTGAGGCAGAACCACACAATCTACTGTGTTTAATCCACACTCCTCTGAATGTTCTGCTTTGTTTTTCAGCTTGTTGTTTTTCTACTGCTTGTTGCATTGGCCATAGCACTTGGAATCGGTGCCAGAAATGCCTCCAGTAAGTCTACATGTACTAACAGGTGTTTGTGAAGGTTTTCAATTCACCATGGAAAAAGGTACTCTCTGTGGAGATGTAGGTCAAAGCAGCATTGACATTTTACAATACATAAGTGCTTCAGCATACATCAGACTGCATGTACCATTTACATGGAAAATGTTATTGCTCTCAGTTAAAGGGGTACATGTATGTGGCCTCTGATTTAGGACGAAGGTGCTTTCGTGACAGTTGAGTATAACAGGGTATGTTTCTGTTTGTGTGGTTTAACATTTTTGGAACTATCATTAAAGCCATTATTATACAGAATTTGTAACTTGTGATCTGGAAATCTTTGAAGTTACAAACTCACGCCGGTATGCACGTTTAGCTGAAAATCTGTCACTAATTTCATACTGCCAAGTTATTCATGGTGCATTTACTTTTTTCCTCATTATTTAGTGGTTAGCTTCTCAGGAGCTTTCTCTAAGAACAAAGGCAAGCAGTGTGTGCACATGTGTAGGAACATGGACAGGTGAGTTATCTTCTAGAGCAGGATATATTTGTACTCATGTACAGTACTTGAGGGATTTATCAGACAAAATAGCACTTCAAGTGGCTGATAGGTAATTGGATATCTGTTTTCAGAAGAACTGAAGTAAGCGTGGGGGACTTGTAGTAAAACAACTTTATTTTCAAGCAAAGTGCACGCACGTACATAGCATTATTAGACTGTTCCTTTTTTTCTAGATATCCTACTTCCCCATTGGTTGTGATCGCTCTGAATGGGTTTCAAAGTAACTTCTTCCAGTACCAGTCACTAGTCAGCAATATTGCACGCCTTGGTATGTATAAAACATTCATCTCATGCCATTTGTCTGCAACTTAGCCTGAGTTTTATCAATTTAAATGGATTGACTCTGGATCTAAATTTTCATTTTACCGTATAAGTCCCATTGACTTGTGTTTGTATGTTTCATTTGTTGTAAACCAAATGTGACTGATGGTTCTTTTTCTATCACAGCTGAATGTGGCGTCCATGGCAACACAATTTCATCGTATCCATCAACAGCTATACCTGATTTGTATTCCATTGTTACTGTAAGTATGACGTTTAAAATATGACTTCTTTCTTAACTTCATGTGTTTCTGAATATTTGCTGATTAGAGTATGTTATTGTGTTGTTCCTATATTAGGGTATTTACCCAGCATATCATGGGAAAGCTGCTGATTGGCTCAGAGTTTATGGCTTAAACGAGACGGAATTTGGTCCTGCTGAACGTCCCAATACCTACAGCAGGATAGATCCAAAATGGTTCCAGCAAAATGGGGTGAGATGATACTGTCAACTCTCTGATTGTGTTTTCCACAGAAAGGGAAATGTTGACTTGAAACAAGAATTTTATTCCTGTCAAGAGTGACTGGACTGTAAAATAAACTCTGTAATAGTTCAAGGTTTGTTCTTTTCTTTCCAACAGCTTTGGGGAATTGCTGCAGACCAAGGCCATCTGACTGCTAGTCATTCATGGATTGGACGAGAAGGCAACATTGACGAAGACCAACCCCCTTCACCATCATATTATCAGACATATGACAGGTTGTTATCACGGAAACAGACCATCAAATTCCAGAATAAGTTGACGTTCTTTCAGGAGAGAAGGCACTGATTTGAGAAGGAGAAATGTTCTGTTCTTTCAATCACTGTCCAGTGCTGCTGTGTTGTTTTTGGATAATGGATTTAACTTAAATTTCTTTGTTCTTTCTCTAAGTGTAACAAATCTATCCCTTTGAATTAGCAATGGATTGTTGCCTAAAGCAGGGAGGCCAACTTTAAGATATTCTGTGATATTCCTCTTCCAGTGGAATCAGCTACCGGGACCGGATTCAGACAGTAGTCAACTGGTTGCACCTAAACCCATCAGAAAGGTTAACAGAATTTATAGAGAATTTTAAAATCATTGATTGCAGCAATAATTCATAAATATACACAGTTCAGTTTTTTGTGTTACTTCACACTCTGCACTCATCAACTTTTTCGGTGTACCGATTAAATACCTTTTTAATATGCCTGTTCCAACACATTTTTACAAGGTTTGTTCTAATTTCCAGGCCAGATTTTATTACAGTCTACTTTGAAGATCCTGGAGTAACAGTTCAGAAGTACGGCATAGAATCTGATCAGGTAAACAATCATCTTAACAGTTTCACAGCTGCAACAAATTGTTTTCAGGGTATAGAAGTGAAAAATGGATGTTCCAAAGTAAATTGTTGTTTCTGCCGACTGACTGAATAATCGAGCTATGATCAAGGGTGCATCGGTATCTGGTTTGACGTCTTGTGTGAGGAGATGATCCTTGTTTTTAAGATCTATTTTGCCTCTCAACAGACCATGGATAGCCTAGCTAAAGTGGACAGTGCAATAGGCATCCTTCTGGACTCCCTGTTTGAGGAGATGGATCTTGGCTGTATTAATGTCATGGTTGTATCAACAGGTGGATTTGCTGACAGAAACTGTGATAGGACCTACTATCTTATTGATGTGAGTTCTAAATTGTTTATTGTTGTGGTATGCCTGATTTTTTGTGTAAAATGAAAATGATGGTCTTAAAATCACAAGGCATAGCTTCCTGAGTATATTTTCTGAAGACAATGTGCATTTTTGTTCATCTCAGGACTTGCCCAATGTTGGTGATTTCAGTTTGCTTCCTGATTCTGTTACGTCTGTGGGTAAGATAACTGCAACTGACAGAGGTAAATTGGGTTTAATTAAGTTCAGAGAATAATTGTGTTCATGTGGGTGTTTGCTTCAATACTGGCAGATTTGATTTGGTAACATTGTTTTGTTTATACTTACATGTAGCTATATAAATTATGCACAAAGTACATCACCATAATTTCAAAAGGATTAAGTTTTAAAGTGTCAAAAATCTGCAATTTTTATTTACTACAGCTCCACTAGAAATGGACACTGCAGAGGAAATTATGGAACATTTACAGGTAGGTACATATCCAACCGCAAAGTAGGAAAACATATATTCATCCCATTTGGTGTGAGGAGATCAGTGGGCAGGTACATGTTACTCTATCAAGCCATGTCTACATTGTCAAGCTTCTTGGAACCAAACCAATTGTAACCCTAATTTAAACTTTTATCCCATGCAGTGTAAAGTCAACCATGGGCAGGTGTTCACTAAGAGACTGCTACCTGTTCAGCTGCATGCCTCCTACGGTCTTCAATATGACGATGCAGTTGTACTGATGGAAGAAGGATGGACATTTTCAAAGTAAGATTTCCTGTCAAAAGCATGAACATCTGTTGCATTAATCACACAAACAATTCTTATTTCAACAAGTACATTTAGAAAGAAACTTACTCATCTGACAAGAATTTCTGTTTGTCATACTTCTACTCCTCCTTTTTCTTACCTTCTGGCTACATTGTTCTCACATCTGTTAGTAAGTTAGTTTCATTTCTCCAATTCTTCTAGACAACAAGAAGGTTACGATCGTACGAACTGCAAAGGTGCCTCTGATGGGTTCAACCCATACAGCTCCAACATGCAGGTATTAGTTCACAAATGGACAAGGTGTATCTAGATTCCTTTAATGTAAATTTTGCAAAACATCAGAAGCTCAATTGGCTTTACGTTGCAAAAAACCCGAGATTGTCTAAGGTTACTGATTCCTTTTCAGGGGATGTTTGTTGGTTTTGGAAAGGGCTTTAAGACAGCCGAGACAGTCCCAGCAGTCAGAAATGTGGATCTTTTTAACCTCATGGCAGGTAGGAATACTCAGTACTCACTCAGTTTTAAAAGACAAGGTATTGTGAAATGTTAACTTAGTAACAGTAGAGTTTGTTAACCCTAATAATCCGTTGATCTGTTTACCATCACATACCATGAAATCCACGACAAAGGATATCTCAAGCAGCTGGAATATTCATTGAATGTTTGGAATATGGAACCCAAAAGTGCACAATCACTTTCAAAGTTTCCAAGTTCACCATTCATCCTGGTGTACAGAACTCGTCAATGTGACTCCAGGAGAGAACAATGGTACAGCAGGCATTTTCAGCAATGTCCTGACATATCCTAAGATGCAAGACACAGTTGCCGTGGAGTTCTCATCTCCAAGAAATGCAGAATGCAGTTACCCAGGGAATGACAATGAGTATGATCAAAGACAGCTCGACTCTGATACAGGTTGTGTTTGCACCCAAGCAGTCCTAAATGTAAGTTTTTGAGAAAGTGACGGACTTCATCAGATTTACAATTTTCTGTCAGAAGAAAATGAAAAAGTGTCATTGTACATGTGAGAAATCAAGTTATCAGGTAATGCCATTACTAATGAGACATACAATTTTAAGATTTAACATGGCTGTTTTCTGAAAAAGCATTATGGAATGACTGTGTTGTTTCTTTACCTATGAAAAAAATGTCTTCTTTTCTGTACATCTTTTGCACACATTGACTATGAAGTATCTGTTATTAGATGTCACTTTTCAGTCTTACCCAGAAACCCGAGAAGTCACACTGAAGGATATAAATAACAACCTCAGAGAAACAAATGGTAAGCACCAGTCAGATTATTTACATTTTGTCGCAGTGCTGTAACACATTTGAAGTGGTTTGCTCTGAGATCAAAATTTCCTTCTTTCATTGAAAGTCCCTGTTCATTAAAAGCAACAATCAAAGATTTTCTGATTTTTATCATCCACCAGCATGCCAACTGATATTGGATAAGTCAAAGAAAGTTCTTTTGTACCATTTTTAGTGCCAGCTTCCAGGCAAAGAAATGCTCCCTTTGGTTTCCCAAGGATCTCCAGGAATGTCGGTTCTACAGGCCAAGATTACTGTGAGCTGTATCAGTCAAACTTCATCACAGTCTATGAAAACAAACTCAAAATTCCACTCTTTGCTACCTTTACTGTACAAAGAAATGTAAGTTGAAATGAACATTTTCTTGTTTTATTCTTATTGATTCTGTTTCTAGTATGACATATATGACATTGCACCATGAACAACTCCATCTTGTATTCCTTACTTATTATGTATTACATTTTATTTGTTTGTTAGTCTGGCACAACAACACTGATAGGAAACTGCCTGCGATATGACGTTAGACTACAACCGGATAAATCACCGAAATGTTCAAACTATGACAGTAATAGCAATCCACAACTGCCCATCAACATAGTGCAGGGATTATTGTATGATCCATGTAAGTTAAATGATCTAATTTTTTATTCTCTTTCGGTGTTTATGTCTGTCATAGTTTCATTTTCTCAGATAAACCATTGATCTGCCTTTCATTTTTTTTGTATTTAAACATAACTTATTGAGGATAGAAAAGGGATTTTTTTCCAGACGATAGATTTTAGGACAACTCACAGTTAAACAAATGTCTCAGGATATGTCTCATTTGTCATCTGTTTTCATTTCAACTTTTTCAGCTTTGGCAGATTCAGTGAATGATGAATTGAATGCATTAACGTCAGCCAACATCATACCTCAGTATGCTGCTTTCCAACAAAGTAAGGAGACTTAACTCTTCTTTAAAGCAAGAAGAATGCAGCGCCAGTACTATTACATCAATGAAGAGTAGATATCTGTGCAAGAAAACGTGCAAGACATGAATTTATTCAAAAAAATAATAGGTGTGACTTATCAACTTCACATTTTGAGCAATTATCAGCCAACTGTATCTTAACTTTGACTTCACTTCCAGATGTGTGGTTGCCATTGGCTGCTAGAATTCGTCAATGGGCCAATCAGAGCAATCGATCACTTGAGATGAATGTTGTGGCTGGTCCAGTGTATGATTGGAACTCTGATACTTTACAGGATACTTACAAACAGCTTGCAGCAAGGTAAGTCAAAAGTAACTTGAAATGCAACCAAATGGCTAGGCTGCAGTAAGGAGACAAATTATTATTACCACTCATGGGTCATTAGGGAGACATTCCCATAAGACCATGCACAAAATATTTCCAACTTTACTGTCCCATAATTCAATATTCCCTAATCTGATCTGAACCAAACTTTGTATGTTTTCATTTTAGGCCCTAAACTATCATCTCTCAAAATATGGATGGTAAAACTCAACCTCCCTCTGGTAGTTTGGAAATAGGGAGACACTGAAGTGTCTCCCTAAAAGCCAATGTCTCCCTAATGCTGAAAAATTTACCACAAATGTCTCCCAAATAACCTATTTGTAAATATTTATGTGCCTATTCCATACAAATTATTTCTTTCAACTTGTCAACTTACCACACCTTAGTAGTTGATGAAATAAAGGCAGCACAACTTCCTTACTTCCAATCTGTTGTGAAAATTATTCTTGTGTAGTCTACGCTCTCATTATCTAATTAATCATGCACATTACTCACTCAGAGTAAACAAGAGGCACAAATCCGTTGTGTTCTTTGCTTGACTCATGCTTTTTTTTTTGCTGTACATCCACCCCTACTCATCAGCCAAGCCTGGGTTGTCGACACTCCAGTCCCATCCCATTACTTCATAGTTGCTTCAAGATGTAAGGAAGACATCAGTTTAACAATGTGCTCCTTACATTCACTTGAAGTGGTGTCCTTCGTTCTGCCCAATACTGACACCATCAGAATCTGCAAGGTATGTTGCAAAGGACACCAGATTGAAATCAGTGTATACTGTACTTGTAGGTTCTAAATCTTAATTTAAGCAACTTTTCTATGCGACTGAAAGTTTAAATTTGGCTCAGCCTGTTTAAGCAGAAAACAATTAAACACTGAGTGTAAAATGCTGCCCTGTGATCTTGGCTAACAGAACGGGACTAGAATAACCAATTGAAAGTTGAACTTGTTTCAAGACTTGATTTCAAACGTTTCCTGGAACTTTCTCTACAGACATTTGATGACTACCTTTGGACCCACATGACATCACTTCAAGACCTAGAACTGATCACAGGACTACAACTGTTCCCTGACATGAGTGCTGATGAAGAACTGAAAATTGAATTCCTTCAATTCAAAACAAAGATGCCAACAACGTCACCGTGGATGGCGTAACCTCAGGTTGGAGACAACTTTTGCCAATGTTTAAAACCAAAAATACAAACTTTACATAAACCAGGAAGTTGACAAAGTCCTTTGATAGGTGCAGCATTCAAGATATTCCATCTTCATATCACATTCCTCTTGTTTGTCTCTGTGCAAGCAGAAAAATTACAGTTCACTGTCTGAAGACCAAAATATGTTAGGTTAAGTTTCCAAACATTTGAACATTTACACTGAATGAATCCTTTCAAATCTTCAGAGGAACCTTAGTGGATTCACGCCTCAGGCTGAGTTTGGGGCAGGATTGAGGAAAAATTAGAGTTGAAAATGAATTTTAGTACATGTATTTAACAATTGTCTAATGATAGCTATATGCATCCATGCATAATTTTCTAACATTGCTTCGTGAAATCAAACCCGTGTGTATTCAAGAACAGAAGATGCAAAACAATGCACAACAAAATACAAAGGATGACTTTGAGATGTCTGTGCCAGTCAAAATAATGCTTGGAATTTGGAAGATAAATTACAGAAGGTATCAGCTTGATGACTTCATGCCATGACATTTTTGTACAATTGCAGGATCAGCTTGATGACTTCATGCCATGACATTTTTGTACAATTGCATGATCAGCTTGATGACTTCATGCCATGACATTTTTGTACAATTGCATGATCAGCTTGAAGACTTCATGCCATGACATTTTTGTACAATTGCAGGATCAGCTTGATGACTTCATGCCATGACATTTTTGTACAATTGCATGATCAGCTTGATGACTTCATGCCATGACATTTTTGTACAATTGCATGTTCATGCTGTCAAGTGTATTCTCGTTATGAAAAGCCACAAATGAAGAATTCTTTGTTCAACTCAATAAATATGTAAAATTGAAAAAATGTAAAATATGTGCCAATTATGCATTAATACTTCAAAACTGTGGTTTTGTGCAGAACAAGGGTGAATCTTGCAAAAGACACACATTCATATTTACTGGAAAACTGTTTGAGTTTTTTCTTTCTTGTTTACTTTTCAGAATCATTTTGATGAAATTAACCAAATAGTGGCTGTATTCACACTTTTCAAAGGAGACTGAATGAATTTTCACAAGGCATTCTTCTTTAAATTGTAATTTGTTGTAAATGTAACATTTACAAGCACAGAAATTATAGTTGCACCAAGATAGTATCTGTGAAATATTTGACCGGTTTTTCATGGATAAATAGAATTAATAGCTGACTTAAAGCTTGTAGTTTGCAGTGGTTTGACTTAATTCATTTTATTGCTTGAGTGTATTTCAAATCTTTAATCAGATGTAAAATCCTTTGAGTTTTAACCTGAAAGATTATCAGTTTGGGTTAAAAATGCAGGAACATTGTTCCTGGACTTTCTGACCTTTTTTTCTTTAAAAAACTAGCTTAGTTTACAGCTTATACAAATACATGGGTAGGCTGCTTTCTAAGGGTCATGGAATCAAAGCACAAAATGACCCAAAAATTCAAGGAACAGTGTTTGTATTTTGCATCAGGGCTCAATAAAAATTTATTCTATTTTTTCAAGGATTTCAGTGCTCAGTACTAAACTGAGTCAGTACTCACTGTTCAGGGTGGATTTAGGGGTTGTCCTTATTTCACTTCATCCAAGAAGGATTTTAAAATAATTTTCAGATTTGGTTTATAACATTTGCACAAATTATGATTCAATTCACTTTCATGCTATACATGTTATTTACATGTACCATATCGAACTCGAAATTTGTATACTTGGCAGGGAAACATTTTTACAATAGATTTTTAGAATGCACAGAATTTTTCTCTTGACATAAGATTACACATTGGTATTCAAATGTTATACATGCATTGTGTATGCAGGTTTTCCTCATTTTGTTCATGTGATTGATTGAATTTTCAATTCAGTTTTGATATTTTCTTTTATACTGGCTGCTAAATGTCAAAAGCTTTTCATACAGTCTAGACTGCTTGTAAATATTTGAAAACAAAACTTTATTTTAGAATGAGAGATGAGTAAGCTGTATATATTGGTTGAATCCTAAAACGTCAAAGATGTGATGAATGTAGGTATATTGTTACATTAGAAAAAAAATTAATGCCTTCAAAGAACAAGTTCCATCATCTTTTTTTCTTTTAAGATATTTTTCAAGATGTTAATAAAAATGCACAGTACTATTTTACTCACAGTTCACATGACTATTTTGTATTGATTTGAATTTTAAAAATGTTATGAAGAAAATTATAATTACTTATGAAATCAGTTGTCAAATATTCCAATTTTGGTAATGCAAGACTTTCAACTGTGTGTTTCATTTTATCTACATGGCTCATGAGATGCAGAAACTTCTAGTGGAAAATGAACCAATAGAATACTAGCATGACTAGGCACAAAGCTGAAACATGTTAAAAACATTTTACATCAAACATGGCATATTTTTTGGCCCATATTTTATTTTTGTTCTGTTATCTTTGTAGTCTTCAGCAACCTGTGTGGGCTTTATTGTTCTATGGCCAATCCGTTTAAACAATTAAAACAGGTAACAAAACCTAATCAATTACTTTCATCCAAAAGAAATTCTCAAAGCTCAGTACTTTTGAGACTACGGATGGGACCAGTGCTTTTACATATACATGTACATTTATCCATATTCACCTGTTTCAAAAATCTGTTGGTCATTTTTACAGATTGGTGGACACAACTGTCTTATGCCAGGTTGATACCATTCTTCCTTTCTAACTAAATGTTGAATCTGTATGTGAATTGCAGTGTTATTCAGTGACTAGAATTAGAAGCCATTATTACAGTAGCACAACGTTCATGGACAGGTAGTACATGCATGTTTGCATTACATAACTCTTTGACAAATAGAGTATCATGATTTGCCAAATGCATACATTCATCAAGTGCAGTGCCACCGCAGTAATGGCAACTCCTTAATTTAGTCTATTTATTTTGTTCTATTTGGCAACAATTTAAAAAGTTCAAGCACACATTAGCAGCACTTATTGCTTACCTGAAGAAAGTAAATATTTGTTTCCAAGCTCATTAAATTCTAAGGGCTATATGATGTGTTTGTTGAACCACAGAAGGGTAAATGTAACCCTTGACAGCTTGATAAAAAGGCTGAAAGGTCTAAATATACCCTTCTTACATCAACAAAAACTCGTCTCTCTGTACATTCCATATCCTTCACAACACAGTTGGGTGTCAGATTTTCATGCTGTGATATCCAATATGAAACCTACCAATATACTGAACCTGAACTGTGCGGGTACATTTAAAATTAAAAAAATGTTAAGAGCACTTTAATATGTTACTCTTTCACACAAGGTGCTAACAATTTCAATACAATGTCTAGCTTTACTACTCTTTCAGTGCAACGTGGCAAGGTTTAGAGGAATTATTACATCTGTTCGTCCGCAAACATTTGGGAAAACACAATGGCATAAATAGTGAACAAACAAATTTGAATAAAATTTGCATTTAAACACATTATGTACACTTTAAAACAGTTTGAGAAGAGTATTTCCAAAAGCCTGTCATGAAAAATAGACATTATTTGAACACTATTTTAAATAAAAACCACACACACATGCACACAAAATTTGCATTTCGTGAAAAAGTCTTAGAAAATCCAGTTAACAAAATGTCAATATACATGTACTTCTATTGTGGCTGAATTTTAGTCCAAGGTTTTTGTGCAACAAAGGCAGCAATATTAAGGCACTTAAGTTTATATTTAGATGAACTTCAACCAAGAACGAAATATACATAGAGTACAGCAAACACTAAACATAAATAAAAGTGTATATACATAAACAGAAGTGAAATTGAAATGTATGGCAAAATACACACAAAAAGACAGTGATGCGTAGAATTCAATCGACTCTGTATGTAATGCAACATTTATACCACAGTGTTAACTTGTGTTGAAACAAAACAGCTCATTGCTGACTATTGCTATTCAAAAATTCACTAAATATCATTTGTACAGAAATATATTTTACAAAATCTGCATTTTAAAAGTAGGTGGGATTGAAATTGTAAGAACCTCTGCAAGGCAATTGGACCTTTTTGGTCCAATTTCCGATACTATTTTGTGATTGGTGCGTCCATTGGCTTTATCTCTTCCTTGAGCCATTTACAGCCGGTGTTCTTTTCTTTCCTTTTTCTCTTTGATGACCATTCAACAAAACCTCCTTTCCGTTGGCCAATTTTTTCAGTGACCCTTGACTTTCAACCTTGGTTGGTATATTCATGGTGACCTTTTTCTTGACCTCTTTGCCCTGGGGTTGGCTGTCAGCCTTGTTTCTGGTCTTATATCTTCCTTTGGACCCTGTAATATAGTGTGTAGGAATGTTACCTCAATGTTATACTGCTGCTATAAGTTCTCTACCAATGGTCTACACCAAGTTAATGTTTCCACTCAGCCTGTGTCAAAATCACTTGCCTAGTATGGCAACAAATAACATGCAGGGTTATTATCAGGTTATGGAAGCCACGAGCTGGGGCTACTGCCATTTCCCATAGATTAGTGAGTTATTGCTAGCCGTAGCCAGGTTAATGGAAACAGCCTCATGGTTAAAGAAATACCCACGTTGATCCAGAACCCAGTCTCTGGTCCAATACTTACCTTTGTCTGATGAGTCAGTACCCTGTTCACTCTGTGGAGTCCTGCTAGATCTAGCCTGTGAGTTTTGTTCCTCAGTGTAGCTGTCAATAGCTGCAAAGAAAACCAGTGAATAAGAGTAATAAATCTGTAACGCACTGATCAATATAATGAAATAGGCCCAATACGGGCGTTTCACAATGCATGAAATCCGTCGACCCAATGCATGTTTGGATAGGGTCAACAGATTTCATGCATTGTGATTGGCCAACATATTACAGACTCAGTCTTGGAGGTGCACTATTGTGAATCACCTGTATTATATTGATCCGACTGCATGGCCATTCTCATCAATAATGCTTAAACACTTATTATTTCATAATCATTCAATCTGTGAAATAATCTTTTGACTCATTAATTGATCAGCATTATTCCCTATTTAAAACAAGAAGATACAGACACCAAGGATGCATGGAGACACTAACCGGACAATATGCTCGATGCTCTATCATCTCCATGCAGCAATTTCTGTTCTCTATCCAGTGCTGTCATATAGTCAGAATATTTCCAGTGAACTTTTTCTTGTCCTTCATAATCCTCCTCATCTTCTCCTTCATCCAAGAACTCGGCGAAGACACTGAAACGGCGACTCAAGGACTTGGAATCTATGCTGTTTTGGTCATCTTCACCCTTACGGGCCTCCTTAAAAATTGAAGGACACAATATAATGTGAATGTGAAAATGGTCATTATTCCAGATTAAGTGGAATTAGAGAAGTAAAATCAGACCTAATCACCTGACTGATAGAGAGATTCTTACCTTCTCTTCCTCCATTCGCCTCATCTCCATCTCCTTACGTCGTAGTTTCTTTCTCTTCCTCTCGAGATCATACAGCATTTTCTCTTCTGACAGGGAAGTGCGATATTTCTGGAAGTCAGCCCAGTGTTGAAACAGTACCTTGAAAACTGTCATCTGCAGGCAAAAGCACAAAGAGGAGCTTGGTTTTAAATACATGTATTAAAAAAAAGGAAATGTTGGGGGAATTCATTTTTGCATGGTAAACGGATGTTCAAGTTATGTCAAAGAAAGTTCCATTTACCTGGGTTTCTCTGAAGACATAAGGACCCATTTCTCTTGGTCTTTTATCCATGATCTTCTCAGCCATCTCAGGAGTGATATCAATGTGAAGATTGGGAGGAATTTCAGACATGATGAAGCAGCGAAGGATGGCTTGTATCTTTTGTTGGATGATAGACTCGTCACTATGGGAGTGGTACATATCCTAAAACAGATCGCAAAACAATGTTGTGAAAAATCAATCAAAAAATTGAACTGTACCCAAGATATTTAATCCACGTGAACAAAACATTTCAGTAAAGTAAGTCGGAAAATAAGAAAATACTTCACACAAAACAGTAAGCCAAATGAGTCAAGAACAACGTTAAGGTCTCAGACTACATCCCTTTAGTTACACACCCTTAAGGATATCCTGACAGTTCAAATCTTGAATCGACTGACCTTAAATTTCTGAACCTCCAGCCAAAAAAGTACATCATTTTCCAAGTTGTCTCCCTTGACAGATACAAATTTCCTGAAGTGACTGCATGTGACGGGGTTCATCAAAGCCTGGCGGAAGGCAATGATGTCACGAGATGATGACACCCATCGTCCTTCAAGAATCTGTTAAAAAAGCACAATCAGATTTTATGAGATCAACACAACAGAAATTATTAACCAAAATTTTAGATAAACTTGAACCCATCAATAATCAGGGGTGGACATGATTGGCCACTTAGAATTAAAACTGAAAACAGCTATCAAAAAACTGAAATGTAAACAGTTCCCATACTTTTGTACAGACCAGGTATACAAAAAGCGGACAATCAGAGTCAACATCTTAACAAAAAAAGCTGAAATCAGCTCAAAAGCTGAATTCTAACACCCCTGATATTATTTTGCGAACCGAAAGTCACATTGTGCTATCAGTGAACTAAACTCAAAGGGACTGACTCACCCTATAGATAGCCATGGAACGCAGTTTCTTAGCATTCATAACATCATTCACCACGTCCTCCATTTTGATATGAGGCCGCTGTCTCTCCTGGAAATCTTCTCTCTGAAGGAACATAGGAAGCCACTTTCGCTCTAAGCGTTGACGGACATATTTCTGAGCTTCTATCAGGATGGGGTCAGGAGGTCGATCTAAAAGCAGTTTGCCCCAGCCTCCACCAGCTTGCATCACCTGAAACAACGTTGTAGTAACATCAGTTACTTCATTCTTTTACCAAGCCTCAAACTGTAACAAATTATTCTTTAAAAGAACAAAACATTACTGTTTTGGGTCATGTGCTGATATAAACTTACCAGATTCTGCTGAGGTCTTGTAGCTGGACTGTTGGGACCAAAGAAATACTTCTTATTCAGATACCTTGTCTTGATATCCTTGGCTTTTGTGTCCCGTTTGTTGGCATCAAGGTAAGGTGTACGGCGGAAAGATTCTATGTCCATCCAACACATCAAGTCAGTAATGGCGTAGTTATCCTCTGGTCAAACAAAACAAAAGAACGAAATTATTTTTTCCAAACAAAATTTGGAAGAGAAACTCAGACATTGTTAGGCTACAACATTTTTATCAATTCCACAGTTCTGTGGTGCATGGCCAGAGAACTGTCAACAGTGAAGTACACCTTAATTAGAGCAGTATTCTCTGCCAATGTGAAATATTCTCAACCCAGAAAAAAAACCTTGAAACTAACCTAGGAAGTTGCGGAAGTGTTCCAATTCCAGCCGATTGTGGATGAGTTTGTTGAAGTCATAGTCTCTGAACTCCTCAGGGATCTTCTCTCTGAGTGCTTGGTAATAAGCTTCCTGCTTACTCTCATCATCCTCATCCAGCATGAAGTCAGGTGTAGAGATTCGCTGAGACAAATCAGTACAGACAGTAAGCCATTACATCTCAAACAATTACTTGTCATGGGGTGAGGTCTCTTGTAGCTAAATTATGGGGCCCATGTTCTGTGAATGCAACATGCGGAGCCCAAAGTAGGACATCCTTGGTATGTCTACTCCTCGATTTACTTACCTCTTTGATGAAGCCTCGTCTTGTTAGATTCTTCAGCTGTCTGGTATTCATTGCATCCAGCTGTCTCTCCTCAGAGATTAATTCAATCTGATGAATGAAAGACAAATACAGAATCTCTGTCAACATAAAGCAGTGACAGTAAACTTTCATCTCTTCCATATTTAACTTGATGATTACAGGATTTCACTACTCAATTTAACGCACTTCCATCTGACAACACGACAAAATGTACTAAAACTACCAACCTTATTGTAGAGGACCATATCACTACCCTTCATCTGTGACCAAGGCTTCACTAGCATTTCCAGAACATGTTCCTCTGCACCATCAAATAGTTCCTCGAATGGAGGAGACACTTCGCGATAAATCTGAGCCCGGACAGCTGAGGAACACTCAATGTCATAAAAGCAGCAATGAACGATGTACTTAGAATTGATGGCCTGGAATGGTAACAAAAAATTTTAAACTCACTACGACAATTAAGATCATAAATTAATTTCTATTTTGTACATAAATCAACAATAAATATTAAGTTCATAAGTTTAAAATACAATCGCATCCAGGTAGAACATGCACAGTCTTGATCCACATCTCTCTGAAAAGAACATTCCAAAATGCCTCCAACTCAAATGTGACCGTCAAAGAGAGGCTGCATTTGGGTGATCATTGTCATGGAATCTTGCAATACCTACCTGAGCTTTTCTATGTAGACTAAATGAATCAAAGACATCTGCATAGAAGAGTGCATGGTAATCCTGCAACTCATGCCAACAACTCAGGCAGTTGATGAGAGTCTGGAATCAACAAAAATAACAACATATCTATGAATCATGAATGAATCTAGATGATTTCCTTGATGATTATGTACAAATGAATGACAAAGTGATTTTGCTTTTTTTTTTAAATGCTCATTGGAATATACATTCATGTGAATTTTTTTAAGCAATTACACAGATGAGTGTTGTATAAATGCAGCAAGTTATTCAAGAATAAGAATCAAACATCACACATGAACAGTACAAATTTAAGGGAAGCCTTTTCATGTGTAGGTTCAAGGAGCCCCATTTTACTCTACAGATCTCAATACTCACAGGGTTGTCTAGTTTCTCCAGATAAGCCATGAAGAATCCTCCTGCCTTCTTTTCATGATAAAGTCCCTCTAATAAACTCTCCATTCGATTTCCTCCAAGGAACTCACTTTCCTCTGTGGCAACACTACTTGATGTAGAGGAGGCAGAGCTTGGTCGCTTGGGCTTGTAGGGTGTGTTTGGTCTAGGATAGGAAGAAAGGGTATCCATGTTTCAAATCTTCATACACCAGATCTTCAGATGTAATACACATTCACTCCAATAACTGACATTTATAAATACCAAACTATCAGATTATCACAACAAAGTCTCAACTTCAAATCACTTCTTACCTTGCTTGACTTTTCTCCTGCTCCTTCTCACCAACAATTTCCTCAGCTCCTATAGTCACTGATCTTTCTTGGTTCATCCCACTGCTACCACCAAATCTAGCATCTCCTTGTTCTAGTATTTCAGAAGCTACATCCGCAGAAGCAGTCCGGCTGCTGAGATTCTTATTAATTGAACGGGAGTCAACAGGTGGAGGCGATGTAGGAGGGCTAGGTTTCATCTTGGACCCAATGCTAATGGTAATCTTTCGAGGTGTTGATGGAGAAGCTGTCTTAGAGTGATGAGTAGGCTTCTTGGGAGTGACTGAAGTCATTAAGCTGGAGATGGGCAGACTGGGCAGCGTCTTGCTGTGTTGGGATTGGCGGCTTTGAGGGGGACTTGGAGACGTCTTTCTTCTATTTGATGCCTGCATGAAATGACAAAGGTAGCTTAATGTTAAAAAAAATCATGATTTTGAACACAAAAGGCAATACATGTACAAGAATAAAAAACACACCTATCATATGTGCAACACTTGCATTAAAGTGTCTTCTTCCATGTCAGAAACATCTTTTCTTTCCTGTTTGGCAATTTTCACTTTTGTGCATTATAAAAGAAGCACATAAAATCCAACATTTCTTGGAAGAATAAATGCTCTGTACATACTTCTGTTGGAAGAGCTATACTGTGTCTAAGTTTTGGCCAGCATGTCTTGGGTCGCAGAGGTAGAAGAGTGACAGTCCTAGGCTCAGGATGGCTGCTGCTGCTGCTGCTGCTGCTGTTGTTGAGAAGCTTCTGGTAGTTGTAGATCTGATTGGTTGTTGCTACACTACTGCTGCTGCCAGTGTACATTTCCCGCATTAGGAATCGAGGAGCCCTAAAAGAAATTAAGACAAAACACATGTACATGTGATCCAGCGTTTTTGAAAAATGGTGGTAAAAGGCCCTGCTGTCTGTTACTAATCTTGGAATAAAAAAATTAACATTAAGCTTTGAAACTCTTGTTTGTGCGCAATCATTGTTAAACCACGTACTCCACAAAATAAATGAAACGACAGACAAATGTGTGCCAAGTATGGCTGTTTATTCCTGAAACTATCCCGGACACTTTCAGTCGCATGTTAGGAACTGGAACAAATCAAGGAAATTTAAGAGGAAATGCATATTTATTTCAAACGAATAAAAAATCTTACCAATAAAGGAGAAGTGGTGCAATAATGTTGGGTTGTATCTTGGCTAATCTGTCAATACTTGTCCATTTGGATGGTGCATCAAGTCTGAGAGACTGCAATACCTCTCTTGGCAGCTCACAAACCCCACCAGACTTCAAATATTTATCTCGTAACTGGCCCAAAAAACTAAAAGTAAAAGCAAAACAAATAAAATAAAATATCACTGCACAAGGTTTAGGGATATTGTAAAATTGCTGCAAACATGACATATTGAACAATACCTAGGATTGGTACAACACTATAGACCAAGGAAACATCATACAGCAACTTGAAACAGAAGTGATCCAAACAGCTATGTTGCTATGTGTACGTATATATTTTCTGCACTATAATGAATGCATTCAAAGAAAAGCTGAAGTAACCAATGCACGGTCGATATTAATAACCAGAATTTACAGGTTGTGTTTTAATCTTGGACCTTTTTTTTCTCAAATTTGGGACTTGAATAATAATTTGGGGGTTTACTAGGATTCGCTAATGCTGAATTGATAACAATAAGAGAAATGACTTCAGTTTGCTTAACCTAACTGTAAAAGACGGAAATGACACCTGCTGATGACTTACTGTTGTTGCACCTCTGTGTCATCAATCATACATCCACGGTCCACATCCAACCATAGGTTCCAAATTTTTTCTCCTGCTGTACCCCAAAGAAATCTTTTGAACCCATCCAATCCTCTTTTGTTACTCAAATCAAAACTATATCTGAGCTTCGAGAAGAATGGGTCCTTAATTTCATCAGTGTCATTCTCATTGTCACTGTCAAATAAGGAGTCCTCTTCCACATCATCTTGGCCCACAGTTGCTAGAGATATTCGACTGTTTGTCCTCAAGTCATCCTGAACATCCAAGCCATTTTTCAGTATTGATGGCCTCTTCTGTTCCATGGATAGAGATACCTCCATGGTGTGCAATGCCTCTTCAGTCAAATCAGCACTACAAACATCAAGTGCCTTCAAAATATTCTCATCAATGTAGGTATCGATTTCATCTTGGGATAGATCTGTTGCCATTGTAATGGCAGACTTAATAGCAAAAGACACGACAACAGTCGCCATGTCCTCCAGAGTGGAGACTCGGATCGGTTGTGGCTGGAGTTCGGGTAAGTCTTCTTCATTTTCGTTATCGCTTACATTAAGCTGTTGACTTTCAGCATCAAACCCACTCTCAGTACTCAGTTTTTCATCTTCTTCAACTTCATCCAGTGACTCCTCTGCTGATACTTTTGGTTTGGATTCAACTGTAGCTACATGCACAGGACCACTATAGCTTCCACTGTTTCTGACATTCTCTGCAACCATACAAGAATCATCACCGATAGGAGGTCGCCAAACAGGTGGTGAGCGTAACCTGTGAGGACTATGAAACATCTTGTCACTGTTAGGAATATCATCCAAGCTCACTGGGTCGAAGTTGGAGTTACTGAAGGAGTCTTGTCTCCAGGGGCTTCCAATCCCACTGTCAGCTGTCACTTGATCCCAAATACTCATTGATGAGCTGAGTGGCCGACCACTCAAAGGCCGACCACTCGCCGGTCGTGAGCTACTGAAACCATCTGAACTCCGTGGCTGTACTGAATTGGTAGTGGTTGTGCTAGATTTCATCTTAACATCACTAAACCATTCCTTGGATTGCGTAGGGTGAGCTTCTCCCATGCAGACAAACATTTGACGCATTGCAATACCTTGCTCATCCACTTTAGGTTGTTCAACAACTGGTGGTTTTTCAATAGCAAATGGAGTGTAGGTAGGATCAACGTACAGGTGAATGGGCACGTCACTGTCTTTAGCAGCAATCTACAAAAAAAGAAGTGCGTCCTTGTGGTTATATCATCTTAATTTTACAACCCACTCTTCCTATAAACTCTGCACATGGAAAAAACTGTTGGCACATGCAATTTATCTGTGCAAGTTAACAAACACAAAATTAACACACTGTACAAATATACAACAGGCAAACTCTTCCTCGTTAACCCTAATACTCCTCAATCCTTCACCTGTTGGAGGACTGAAGAGTGTTAGGGTTAATACTAGCTAGTGACCTTTGTCTAAGAAAAAAGAAGTCATTTTTCTTTTTTAATTCAACAGGTCTAACACGTACAGTCCACGCAATTGTACTTACCTCTACCTGTGAGACAAGTTTGGCCAATCTGAATTCCAAGTAAGTATCACTCTGCAAGAAAGCCGGTAATCTTTCCTCTTTAATCCACTTAATTCCTTGCTCCTTGTTGAGACACTACCAAACAAACAAATTCAAATACTTTTTACAATTTATATTTCATGGTTTACATTATCATACATGTGGATGCTTTGGACATACATGTAGCAGAATAACTGGTAGAGCAGCCTTCAAATGACCTCATTTCAAGTCCAAGCAAGTCAATTATTTGTGGCTGCTATAACTTTCCATCAATGGGCGAGTCACTCTAAGCCATAGCCAGTTTGCTCAGACACAGCCAATGAATGTCCTCAGTTCAATGCTAGCCGGAAGCCAACGGTTTGTGTCTGCTGTTACCTTCCATTAATGGGCATGCTGCTCTAAGCCATTGCCAGTTTACTCAGACACAGCCAATAGCAATAAACCAGCCAGATTTTCTTCAATTGCACTCATTACAAAGGCTCTATAATCACTAAGCTAAACAGTATCACCTTCAGGTCATAAACATTGTCCATATACCTGCACCGTGAAGCTGGTCTTCACATCAAAATCTTCCTCTGTATACAACGGTCCAGTTGGCAGCTTCGCTCCAAGTGGTAGTTTCGACTTCATGAACTTTTTTGTAGCAGTGTATATCGGGTTGGGTTTTTGCTGGGAGCGGACCAGAGATCGAATCTTCTCCTTCAGAGCCTGCTTGGCAGAAGTCACTACCTCAAAACCACGCTTTTCCTTGTTGAAAATGAGGGGTTCTGGAAAGGTCTGTTTAGAAGAATAAATAAACAAATAATCACTGCATAAAAAGTGACCTTATTCTAAAGAAATTAAACTAAGAAAAACCATTCATCAATCAACCCGAAGCAACTAATCTGTTTTTCCTCAAAACCTCTGAAACTAAACTTTGATTCTTTCTCGAAAATACCGTATAAATGTCCTGTTTATATTGGAGTCATTTGGTAAATGATTTGAAACTAAATAACACATAGGCAAACATCAAACACCTGTACTTCAGTCATTGTTATCGCTGTTACCCTCAATCGTTTTTGATACTCAAGGTTTTGGAGGAAAAATTTCCACACTTACAGGAAGCTGAAGGAATGCATTGAAGTAGTCAACAAAGAGGTCATCAGTGGCCAAGAAGTCCTCCTAAAGTAGACAAAAATTGAGTACAAGTAATTGAGGTTGCTGTTCTTTAGCCACAATATCAAAACCAGATAGAGGCATTCATCAAAATGAATATTATAACAAATGGAAGCAGAAGTATCACAAGTTAAACAGAAAGGATGAGAAGTATCCTCAGCTGTTTGTTTTCCCACTGACAGAGAAATTCTTGTATGAATTAAGTGCTTTCTCTTCCTAGAAATTTGCCAAGTTCATTATCATCAAGCCAATTCAAATTCCTTGTATCTTCATCATGATTCGTAAGCCCGAACTACCTCCATGGCATCCCAAGGCCAACACAAATGTTATTAATATCAACTGTTTTCCAATGCATGGGGTTCAATGCAGCAAAAAGCCAACTACTGTATCTTTCCTGAGCCTCAGATGTGGGCTGGAAATTGAATTGCTTCCAAATTACCTCATTAATTTACTAAATGGGAAATACCTCAGTGGAAACAGATATGCATAAACCATACAGTCAAGGTTAAATGAGCCTGCAATGTATTTACATGCATTAAATATTTTTTACGTCTCATTGAAATTTACAGATTGCTTTGTTTTGCTATTTACTACATTCCAAGAAATTCCCAAAAAACCCAAGTCCGAGTAGGAACTGATCCAAGCTAAACTGTACATTCAGAACCTATCAAGAACAAAAACAAAGGCAACTTCCATCAAGTGTTTAACCACCATCCGGCTCTCCTAGTTAACATTCTGTCCTTTTCCAATCTAATTAGGAAATTCTTGATAACATTAGATCCCAAGGAATTCAATCACAGGACAGAAATCCAACACCTCAACAGGAATTCTACACTTAGTAATAAACTTGATTTGAAGTACTGGTACAAGTAAAGGGTAAAGCCTGGCTGTGCATACATGTACTCTGTCCCACTTTGTGTTTACACAACTGTTATGGTGGGGTATATGAAGTTGGATAACTCTACCAGATAGCTTTTTTTTACAGTCCATTTCCTTGATTATGCCTTTCTTAATCTGTGATGCTGGGGGTTTTTAGTTTAATTGTTTGATTTGTTTAGTGTCTTTTTTCCATGTTAGTATGTAATAATTTGTTTTTTATATTCAGGGCCATCATAATTAGCAGTAAGACTTACTGACAAGGCTACCCTGATTAAACAAAACAAAAATTAGCTGAGAAGAACACAAAGAATAAATATCCCTACATGAACAAATGTACAGTGTATGTACACGTACACTGAACTTGAAAAGATTTTCAGACTGGGCATTAATTATCTTATCAATATTTAGCATGTATACACATATCCCTAGGCTTCATTCATCCATACATGTCCATACATGTACATGCATCAAATAAATATTATTCCAAATATCTCCCTTGTCTTTTAATTATAAAACATTACTTTCAAAACTGTTTGCTAACAGGAATGTACTTGAAGGAATTTTTCATTTAAGTAATCTAGAAATTCTGAGCAGTTTTGCATTTCATGAGAAGTGAATGGTGACCTTTGCCTCCAAGGCCTGAAAGTGAGACTTTGGAAACGATTCAAGATTCCACCGGCATGTGCTCACAGAAAAAAAAATTAATTTGGCTTGCCGCACAAGGCCAGGCCCTCTCAAGAAATGGATTGAATTGCTGAAACTTTAGATGACATCAGACACACTGAGGACAAAGGACAGTGAAACACTACAGCCTATCAAGCTGTGACTGCCAAGAGCAAGTGACTTAAACACTGCAGCCTATCAAGCTTTGACATTGCCGAGAGCAAGTGAGTTTTGAGTTCAATCAAATCACAATCAAGGGGGAAAAAGCATACACAGTACACTTTGATAGAATTGGCCAACTCAGTGATGTACAAAAGCTACCAGCTACATGTACCTTGCCAACATTCAATTGCACTGCTTTGAACAAAAACCTCCAATGTCATCACAACAACCTGCCAATAGCTCCAAGCATCATTCCCTGCTACCAGTACCTGCGCATATAACATGCACTTGAAATAATTTAACCAGACAATGTGACCCAGTTCCTCAGTCGTTGCCAGGGTTAATGTTCAGGCTTTTAATGGGCAGTTGCAACTTTGAACTTCATAAGCAAGTAAATATCAGAATTTATCAAGTGCCAGCTCTTTGGCCCTGATAAATTATGTCAGTCAGCTTCAAACCATTAAGGGTCAGCTCTTGAAATAACTGCAACACAGTAGCCTTGTTACTATGGTGACATCCACAAATTGGCAAGGCCATTGCTCATAATTTAGTCAGCGGGTGCAACATAATTACAAATAACCTGAAAGGTTTTCAGAAAGTGGGACTTACAAATGCAGTTTCATTTTACAATTTAACATACATGTACCGTGGTATGCATAAATGTAATAAATAGACTTCTTTCATAAATTTGAGATAACATGTACATTTAGTTTATTATGACGCCATATACGTATTGAATTTAGGTACACGTAACTATAGTACGAACATTATTTTTTGACGAATGCATGTACAAGGACCTTGTAAATATATTTATGCTATTTGTGTTTTGAAGGAAACATGCTTTTAGACACAAAACTAGGAAATACAATAATTATATAGTTAAAGAAGTCTGAAATTACCTTTTGCACAATCAAAACTTTCAAGACATTTCTGCCTTAAAACATAAACCGAAAAAAGAAATTTGTCCAAAAAACAATCTGCCTTATGGCATTTGGAACAAACAGTAATTACAAGCTCATTAACTGCCAACTATCTACCCCTCTGCAAAAACATCCTGGTCAGATGACATGCCACAAAAGCAAACATTGACACTTGATTGAAAGGTAAACATAGTAGAAGACAGATGATTAAACAATGCTGACTGTTGTTAAGTGTACATGTGTGGCAATTTCCTGCCACTCAATTCTGTTCCTGCTCCTCTTTCTTTTCTTTTCCTTCTTTTTTTTCTACAACTTCCCATTAAAGTATGTCTTCTATTTGTCGTACACTGAAGACTCATGGCATTACATTTATTCACACTGATAAACCCTAAACTACCAAGATATTTAATTAGCAATTTGAAGATCCCTTTAAATCAGGAACTTCCTAACCATTATGTAACTTGAAAGGTCAAACCTTATTTACCGGATTTGAAATCCAACATCGATCTGACTGAATATTTTTTTTCAAGGAAACAGTCAATATAGTCTGGTCTTTTGACCCAACTCAGGCCTATGGACAACACAGGACTGGTATACCAACTGTTGCTAAGGGGATGTCAAAATGTCAAGAGGGTCAGTTATTGTTCCTTTGTTACTATGGCTGGGTGATTGACAGATGAGAGCATGAGGTGCCATAGTGATTTTCCTTCTGAATGTGAACTGCAACAACCTCATCATTTTCAAGATGTATTTTTGCGTTGGGGAGATGTTAATTATATATAACGGGTTTGCCCTTACTAATTAATATACGTTAATAATATAATGTTAATATACGTTGGGTAAGGGAAAACCCGTTATATATAATTAACCTCATCATTACCAAAAAAAACACATTACACAAACATTTTGCAAAATCGATTCCAATACCCCAAATAATAAAATAGTTAACCCTATCAACCAGCAGTCGCTACACTGCCAGTTTCAGGTCTACCGGTAGATTTGAAGCATTTTTTTAAATAGAAAAATGTACTTTGCCAGTGGTGCAAAGAGCTGATCAAGACTACATACTGGACAAAAATGAACAATAAGCTGAAGTGGAATTACTGCTCATAAAAAGTAGCCACTGTCAACGATAGTAATATGGCATCAATACAAAGGTTGCTACGGCAGGAGTTATTTGTATCAAGGGTCACTGGTACTTTTTATTACATGGGGATAAGAACATACATTGTACAATGTAGACCTTAAGTACATTCTGCCTACTACACAATACAGCAAGCTTTAAACGCAAACAGACAATTTTATATGATTTCCAGATTTTGAAGACCAGGCAGGTGAATCATGAAGAAACCCAATGGAGGCTACGAGTGCCTCGTTAGCTGACTAATGCACGCATAATACTTGTAGTCAAAGGTTTTGGGAAAGATAAGCCTGAATAATTGAGCAGTAAACTTCTGAATATTTCATCATTATGGATCAGGCCAGGGAAATTTGGCTGGTCTTTGAAGCATTCTACTGCAGGATGGGCCTGGCAATTATGCAACATAAGGAAGCCTCAGAGTGTTTCAAAAATGAGTTCAAACAACTCCAGCTTGTTACCGTATGACAAAATGGCAGCGACAAGATCTGTAGAATAAGGGGTATTCTGCACAAATTTATAAATCTAGTACTGTCTACTGGGTTTTCCAAAGATGTTCTTTGCATTGGGCAGAAGGGATTGCATTTCACATTTATGATGCATTTTACCCTTTCGTCGATGTATTTTTATAACACTGTATACTCAGTATAGTCAGTGTAGTCCAAGAGCTGGCAAAAAAGTTTTTATGATGTCACACATTCAATGATTGCTCTGCTTATGTTACGATTAATTTTTTTACACATTTTCTGACATATTTTACTAGTGTCGTGCCTTGAGCCACATCTATACTATTGTACGTACAACTGATTAGCCTGGCTAATATTTTGGATGGCCCCTGATATTTTTTAAAAATGGAATTGGCTGCCCCTTGTGTCTTTGTCAATCTTAAGATTCTCAGATGTCATGAAAAAGTTAATTTTAAGCGCACAATTAAAGAAACGGTTCAACCTCTCTCATCTATAAAGATCCTCTGATTATCAAGCAACAATACCGTACTCTTTCAAGATTCCAAAAGGTCTTGAAGTTTACAATCCTTATCATTCACGAGACAGCAGTCACTGTGACATTGGATCACAAGCAACAATGAGTACATGTACCGTACTGACCAAATAAATGTCAGTTTCTGAGTTACAGATTCCAAAAACTAAAACTTCAGCTTCTAGTGAACTTTTCTCCAAAACAGTCTCACTGCCAGTTCTCACAATATATCAACACTGAGTGTATTTGTAAAGTTGCACCTTTTCACATTGCAGACTTCTCATTGTGTGCATGTGGATTAAAGTAGGATTACCTTAAATAATGAATTCCATTAGAATGTGTAGAAAGGGATTAACAGAACATATTGAGAATATCCTTGGATAAATAACTCTTCCAGGCCTGACTTCTCTTCATCCCCACCTCCAACAAATCTATATTTGCCCAACAGAATTTTTCCAACCAAACCACTTTGAGAGCCCACACAGATGCCTAAAAGTTTCTCACTTCCCAAGGCCAACAGAATTGTGTGCGGAAAATATTCTTTCTAGTACTAAGCAGTGGAACAATGGTTGTGTTTATCTGTTTGTCAGGTGAAGTTGTGAAGAGGAAAGTGAACTGCAAACAGGCAGTTGTTCAAATCAACTTTAAGTGGAGTTGCAATGCAAACACCCCACTCAACTCACTACTAACCCCACCTCCTTAAAAAATTACAACTACAAGTGCATACATGTACATGTACAGGCATATCTTTATCATGACAATCATCACCAAATTTTCTTGCACACTACATTGTACATGTATAAGAACTACTTGAAATAAATGTGGAGTTAATATAGGTAGTGTCCTGTCACAGAGAATCTTTAGGGAGGCTTCAAACCACACAGTTAATTATTTAAAGGAATATTCGACATTTGACAATGCAACTATATGAAAAAGAACTCACCAAGTCATCAGCAGTCACCACTGGTGGAACTGTCAACAAATAAGAATAATAATTTTAAATGACTGGATCTATATCTTCTACTCAGACAGAAAAACTGAGGTAAGGGCAGTTCACTTTTGATTAGAAAAAATCCCCTTTTGAGAATGTTGACCAGGTAAATTGATCAAAATCTTGTCATTTAACCTAAATAACTCATACTCCAATAATCCTGTTGGAATGTTATCAACTGTGCCAAACACTTAACACATTTCCTAATCTAGAAACTTTGGATCTTTATTGAAATGCAAGCTGCCAACATAGTGTATAGGGATCAGTTTTTAACAAGCATAGAGAACCAAAGGTCATCAACCACACAATTGACTTCATCTGGAACAACAAACACTGAACTAAGCAGCGAAGCCTCACAGACAATAGAAAAACTAATGTCAAAGACAATTTCCATTCATCTGCTGTCAACAAAAAAATTACTTACAACATTAGAATTACTCATAATTTGGTTCGGTTGAGTGAAAAATAGGTAGGTATTATGTACCGGTACATAGGAAAAATGTACTGAACTTGATTCCAGTAAGGCTGTTTGGTTATTTAAATCAACCAAAAATATTCAAGTCAAGAGGTACGGTACATGTATTTGAAATGGCAGTGAAAAAAACCCAGCCTGTACAGACGTCATTATTTACTCCGGCAGTCTGTTGAAAGATATATCATTTGGCAATTATTGACAAATTATCTGCCCAGGATTGGGTGTCCACTGCTGCCATGGCAACAGGGAAATAGATTGGAGGGTATTGTTTACTTTGATCATTGTGCTAAAATCTGTGTGTGCATATTCTATTTCAAACACTTCTGTTACTAAAGCACAGTCCTGCACGCTACATGTGGGAATCATTTGAAATACTGAGCAAACTTGTCATATTACTCTCAATAGGTTATTTACAATGTAGGCCTACCGGTATACGGTGCTACCCGGCTAGAGGCCAGAATTTTTCAAAGTAAAAACGTCCTGACTGTATTTTACATGTAGCTGTATGGCATTTCTACTGCCACTTATCAACATACGGATAGTGTGGGTGTACAAACACTATAAACACCTCTGTAATCAGCAACAAATGTCAAATACTGCTCGCCTGTAGTTGCCAGATATAGCCAAATAGTCTGTGTAATAATGAACACCGCATATTACGTGAACCACTTATCAACTTTCTCCTCCTTATCTAATTTAAAGACCAACCCAATTTTTCTTCTGTCAGCATCCTTCTTTCTTAACTGGTGCATTTACAGTAGTGTCTAACTTAGTCATGTCATCCTTGACCAAGTCAAAGTGATCAATGCACACATAAACCCTTAACATAAGCTCCAGTCTTAGAACTTGAGTCCAAACAACTAGGTATTTCATGCATAAAGTGATTTTAATCAGCTCCCAGGAACCAGTAATAAGTTTATTTTCATCAAGTCCTCCCTGCGAGACAAAATAAACAAAGCGTCTTAATGATACAGAAAAATGTGATGAAACAGGGTTTCTTTTTAACACAGTGTCCAACATTTAACATCTCTTTCAGGCATTCAAAATCCATTTCCAACTTTCACCAGCATTGGGACTTTATACAAAATTGATAAACTCATCAGCTTACCTATGGATATTTTTTTCTGGGGCATCTTGATTGTTCTCACAGCTGTTCAGTACTCCTGGGAAATGTACATGTTGATCATGACTCCAGGGTCCGCCAAAACGCAGTATTTTGTTCCACAGTAAAAATTAGGCCGATACTCCAAAACTGACAAAAGACTCAGATGTGTTTGCCCTTGCTGGAGTTTTCAGTTTAAAAAATCTCCATCTGAAATAAATTAATAATATTCAAATATTAGCATGTACATACACAGTAATGGAGTGCTGGAGTCAACTCAAGGTGTAACTTGAGCACAATGAGTAGCCCGAGCTCTAAATGTTCATGGCGTGGGGGGATGCACAAAGCCTCCCATGAATGTCAGTAACATTTGGGCTGTGGCTACCTAGGCTAGGAAATGACTCCTGTAAACTCCACTGCTGGCAGATAATGTTGTGAGAGCATTTTTCCGTAAATTTCTACACAATGCATAGAAATTTCTCAAGAAAAAAGCAAACACATTTAACAAGGACAGAATGGGTGAACAGTAAATTTTTATGCAGAGGAATTTCCTTTTAAAGCAACTACTGACTAGAGCCTAACCTTAGTCAGTTTACAGAATTAGACCTAACCTATACTTACAGGCCTAGACCTACTAGTTCCCAGTGCCCTGAAGTTTCAGACTGGTGTGACCAAGGATGAGGATCCTGCCTCCTTGTTAATCTCCCTAGACTAGCCTTGTACTGAGTAGTCAAGAAAACAGGAGGAATTTCTACCAAGTACCAGGCAGGACAGCGCAGGACAAGAATAAATTTAAACAAAATTAACAAGGAATTGTATTTGATCTCGAGTTTAAGGTTAAGTCAAAAGTCCTTATATTCTGACACGCTAATTTGATTGCCGTTGTTCTTAGTAGCTGATAAATGTGCTTAATAAAGCTGATAACAGGGACTGCTTGATAGAAAGACGTGAGTACTAGTACTAGGCTACTGTTACTGTGGTAGGCCTAGGCCTACTTCTTTTAGAAGTTGTAGGCCTAACTAGCCTCGTAGGCCTATCTCCAAGACATGCAGGGAGAGCAAGACTACTTGAAACTTGGATTTCTAAGAAGTGTAGGCCGATTTACCTTAACTTTAACAGTCAGAGCTGCAGGACAAAAAATATCCAGTTAGCACGCCTGACCCAGACGAATAACCGAACACCAAGCACTGCCATAATATGATCACTTGCCGTTGCAGTGTTTTGTTGGCTAAAAACTCCACACAAATAATAAGCAGACCACCACACTGACAAGTTATTGCCATACCGGCACCGCCACAGTGCACTCAGCGGATAACGATCAACGATCGCTTGGTCTGTTGCTACTGGCAATCAGGTCACTGTACCGTCCATGCATGCCGGCCGCGCGCAACCTTGACAAGCGAACAACTCCGTCAAAATGGTCTAGCGCCCTCAGTAGGTCTTTCAATCTTTATTCTTTTGGTGTTGCGTGTTTTGGCAACGCAAACTCAGGCATTGGCCTCCCCGTTTTGAATTTTTTGGTTGAATTTGCAAAGTATTCAAAGAACAATAGGACAAGCAGTTCACTAACAACAGTGACAGGGTCTGAATGTTTTTCCCGCCTAAGAATGAAAACAAATTTAACGCGAACTGAAATAAAAGCGTTTGTGAAATGGTGGAGTGGTTCAAACCGTCAACGCCATCCTTTCCTAATCCACTTTTCCAATCATCCATAGTTTCAGAAAAACAACCGCCAAAAAGAAATAGCGGACTCATCTTTTAGATTGAAGGATTCGTCGTCATTTAAAAATATTCCCAGAGTATTTCTCCTTGGATCCCCACTCTGGAGAGCAAAGGACCCTTCCGATAATCCTAAGTACATTTCCAATGGTAAAACACAAATAACCCTTTATTCCACACCAGCAGATTTAAACTGATAAACAGGGGTTTTTCTTTTAATGTCCCAACAACCCTGGTTTCTTTATTAAAATTAAGTTAAATCTCTTGTTGACCATACCAATTTTCTGTTACAAAACAATGCAAACTAGTGAGGCTTATAAAAGTAACTACAATGCCGTGTTTCATTGTAAAACCAGAATTCCTGTGCAAAATGTTACCATTCTAAAATTCTGGCAATGGTAAATATCACCGCATCTTGTAATCTTTTCACACACTGAATAAATAATCTTAAAAAATCAATTAACACTTTCAATCTAATAAAAACTGGAAAAGAAGAAGTGGACATAGTGGAAGGCATGAATAAGATTATTCATGGGTTTGTTCCAAACACTGTAAAGTAAACAAGACTGATTAAAATAAACTGGCCAACTTGAACTTGGAAGTAAGAAATTTTTAAACGATTTAGCTTCAGAGCTGTAGTATGCAATGTGCGTGTACAGCAAATATACAAGACAGAAAAATATAAAATCTGTATCAAACTTTAAGCCTTTTAAGTCTTTAAAGAAATCTGCAACAGTTACAATATTTACAACGTTGGTCAACTCCAAGTAATATCAATAAGACCCTTGAAAAAATCACTGTTACTGTGGAGTCTTGCCAGCAAAGGCATGTGGCAGTATTCCTCAGCTTTAGGATAGAATCACACTCATCAATATTCTTAAATGATCCTGTCAAATCTCAACATAAGACCCTAGCGCCTTGCAGACAGCTCGCTTCTCAGTAAACACACGCATCATGAAGGCTCCTGGAATATTTGGGTTGAATGTGGATGGAATGATGATGTAACTTCCTGGAGCTAGTGTAAAACGTCGATAAACCTGACGGTAGTTGATGAAGGACCCAGACCGGCCAACTTCTGATGTATCTTGGAGTTGTTGTCTACTGTGAGGATGATTAGGATCATCCGTCTGAAATTTAAAAGAAGAGTATAATGTCTTCCATTCAACAAGTAATGTTACATATTTTTTCCTACAAATGATGACAAAATAAAACCTCACTACATTTAAAAAGTTTCATTATACAAAGACGATTTAAATGAACTTAATTTTTCACACTGAAATACGTGTATCACTCTCTCTTCCCCTTTCCCATACATAGCAATGTTTTGAGCATACTTCATAGATCCTGAAGCCTATCTGTTGTCTCTTGGGTGCTAGGTTTTTCTTGCAGCGACGATATTCCTGGATGAGAGCTATAATGATGGAACATTTGCCTCGTTTCTCGTCTGAGTCAGTCGAGTGGAAATCATCTGGGGACCAAAAGTTTTAAGTGCTGCTACTGAGAGTGAAATCATGGGGTGGGAGTAAAATCATACTGATGTCAGAGGATTTGCCCCTGTTAGAGTTAAAGTAAGTGAAACTCCATCAATTCCTGAAACATTTGGCATTCCAAATATTCTATGAATATAAACATTTGAAATTTTTAGAGACTACACTCTGGAGAGGTATGGCGAAAAGGTCTCTTCACAGAAATATCAACATCTCTTACCTGGTTGTAAGAGAATGAAGCTAAACTGTGGATTGGTGTAGAATGTGTCATAGTTAGAACAACCACCTGCACTGACATTCTTAATCCAGTGTCCTCGCATGTCATAAACATGAAAACCTCCACCTGTAATGAATAAAACAAGCTACAATGACTTCATAGGAAACTATAATTCAACAAGGATGCTAACTCTGCCAATACATGTACTATGAACTCAAGAACTGTTAGCATTTTGAGCAAAGTTTAGTTTGCAAATCCAGGTAGATGTGGTAAGGTTAATAAAGGTTGGCAACATCATGTTTTCAAGACTTCAGTTTACAATGTCTTAATTTATAAATGTTTCCTAACCTGACTCATCAATGTCTGCTTTGCCGTCACCATCAAAATCTGGTCCCAAGGTGCACATTATGACAGAGTTGAACTTCTTACAGAAATCCTCAAAGCTCATCCTGTTACGAAAAAAAGTTGGGCTCTAAAATGCACACCTGAAAGAGGATTCATGAACTGTTAAATCTTAATACTTATGACCAGCTCTAAGTGCCACTTTGAAGTGGCATCTTATCTCCCTTGCTTGGTCCACAGAATTCCTCAATGTAAGCAGATTAACAGTACATCTGGATAAACAAAAAACAAATACCATTCAGTCATCATCAACAGGCTCAATAGTACCTGCTTTTGATCCTCAAGGCATCTATACTCACCAAAACTCTCCATCATCCTTACGTTTGGGATTCAATCTTTCTCTCTCTTCCTTCTCAAGTTTCTTCCACATAGATGAACTAGATATCATGAGAAAATGAAGAAAACAATAAAGTACACAGTATACAAAAAGGTTCTGTTTTTATTCAAGTCTGTACAAAAGTAACACAAGGAACTTCAACTCTCCAGGCTTCTTCTGCTTTGTCATTCTTCACCTTTTCTTCTTTCCTTCCCATTGCACGGGAGAAACTAAGCAAAAACACTGAAAACTAAGCTCCTTCGTATTGCAGAACCTACAATTCTGTTGCTTTGGACTGAGTTAAAAAAAATATTTCCATTGCCAATTTTAATCTTACTTATCACTCCAATCTCCTGTCCACTCAGTGCTGTTGCCCCACGGGTTCCTGACCCGTAGTAGTTTGGCAATCACTTCCTTGCTCTTTTTCTTCTTTTCCTGCTTCTTCTTTTTGTTCAAATGAACCACCTGAGAGTCAGTGATGGTGTAGGAATGGCCTGGTACAATGCCACTTTCATCCGCAGTCACATTCTGAAAGTCAGAATTCTGCAAGGGCAAGTTTGTAAAGAGAAAGGTCAGCTAAGTGGCATTTACAGCTTTTTTGAAGCTTAAAAATGGAGCAAATTGATAAAAGCAATTTACTTACAGCACTTGAATTAAAAAAAAACATCTTCCCAGAGCATGCAACTCCACAGGACAAAAACCTACTATTAAATTTAAAATCAAATGACAGCTATGCCTACGACAAACCAAACCACCAAATGTGACCCAGTACAGTACTCATTGCTTGTATCAGATTCAAATTTGTAAATGCACCCTTGTGCCACGTAAGCAATGTGAAATTGTACCCCCCCACCACCAGCTAATTCTAACCTTCTTTGAGCATGCCAAGAAGGCACATGTCTTGACTCCTTTGTAGAGGAGTGCATAAAAATCTGCTGAGACACTCTCTTGTGTGAACAAGAAGACTTCTGACAATCCACCTGTCAGATCAACGAAAGCATCAGCTGCCATACCACCACTCAATCCCTGATAGGTACCGTTCAACCTGCACAATTCAATTAAAAAATCACAGATTTGAGTTTATATTGACCAGCTGTCAAAGTGGTTTAAGTGAGTCAAGATTAGACAAATAAACCTTGATATCCAAATTAAACTATTTTCAAATAAAGTTCTTACTTTGCATAAGCCTTCTCCATCAGGGCAGGCCAAAACTCATTTTTCTCACTGGATGAAGCAAAGACCAGCCGGTTGTTCTTTGTGGGTAGTCTGTCATCTATGACCACATCTACCCAACGTCCAAAACGCCAAAACTTAAAGTGAATGGCTCCAATATAGCCTGGTGGGGTGAGAGACTGATTCTCGGGTATAATCTGAGAGGAATTTAAAGATTAATCAAAACCATTCTGATCAAAAAGTAAAAACAAATTGCACTGTCCTTTGTTGTTCTAACGACAAGATACATGTAGCTTACGTTCATTTCACAACTGTGGTTCCTAATCCTTACCCAAGACTACAAGCTTAATGTCTGAACATTCCTACTTCTAGACATAAAGACTGGACAATAAAACTGTATACAGAATAAGGATAGACTATTCAGGTTCTCACCCTCCTGACAAGATCCTTGTGTTGAGCAATACCGGCACATGCAGCTAGGAACCAACAATCAGACAGGATACCTTGTATGACATCCTCACGACTTGTACCGTCTACAAACATGCATGGTTCATCGCAGATTTCCTGTTCAAATTTGTTTTCAAATAGCAAAAGATATTGATATTATTCAATGAAATTATTCAATGAAATGTGAAGATTTATCAACTAGGCTTGGTACAATCCTAGAGGCCCAAAAATTATTACTTTCAAGGGTCTAAGCCATGTATTTTTAAAATAATACAAACCTCCAAAATGCTTCTTGGTTCCTCTGTTAACATAACTTTCTTTTTATTTGTCTTTTCATTATTTCAAAATTAAAAGGTATTTTTCAATAAATTTAACCCAAAAGGAAGGGCAAATAATTTCATACATTGACAGAGAGTGTTACACTGCAGAACAACTGTGTCCTAGAAAAATTTATTGTTTCAAACCTTGTTTCAAACAGTTTTACAATACATGTAATTATTCGACGCAATTTTCTTTGTGATGGTACCGTACGGCAACTAAATGTGCGCAAAGATTAACTTACTGAAGGTCTCTTCCAAACGATGTCTTTGTTTCTTTCTGCATCCAAGAAAAGTGAGGAGGTATCCGCTGGGAAATCTGGATCTTCATATAAGTTGCCTTCTAACATGTTCTCAAGCCTCTCCTTAAACACAACATAATCCTGTGAAATCAAAGTTGACAACACAAGGTTTGCTCAGAAAATGCAAATATATGAGGGACACGGATAGGGCAATTGATAACAGGCAAGTTTTATAGAAATTATGTTAATACAGGTAACGTGTGTGACCGTACAGTTGTCGAGTCCCTAATTTAGCTACCCACATGTACTGTCAAGTTTGGTTTTCACAGTAAGTGGCGAAATATGGGACCTGGTGACTATACGGTCCCACAAGTTACTTCCTAACAAAATAAAGGATTGTGATACTTGCCCTAAAATGGTTTCTCCTATACCCCAAGACTATTCAAATGCAAGCAGTTAAAGAGTGGTGTTGTACGAGAGCCTGACACAAATCCAAAGAAAAGAAATGAGAACATACCTCTGTGACTCCTAAGATAAGTTCATGATCAGGATGTGGTTCTTCCGCTTCCTCCTCGGGTTCTGCTTCTTCTGATTTCATCTCCTCACACGTCCAGAATTCTGCCTGATCTTTGATAAGTGGAACTGATGCCTTTCTTTGTCCCATCAGATGGGCATCTTCAGTAGGTGAAGGGCAAGCATTTGGAAGACTGACTTCAAAGTTAGCAGATTTTGCAGCTGGCTTTGCTGATGTTTTAGAGTTCAAGTGAGTATGCGGTAGGTGTTTATTTGGATGTGGACGTGTCGCCGTTTTGAAAGCTGGTTCTGTGGGTTTATGCAGTCTTCTGGTTGTGGATTTGGGATTCTTAGGTTTAGACTTAGTCCGAGAGGGTGTGATGTGGGATGGAGCTTGAGGTGGGTTAAGAGTGGCTACGCCATGGTTGTAACTTCCAATACCTGGTGGTTGGTTTGGATACAGTGTCATGTGATCCATGGTGATCTTATCCTGTCGAGATTGTAGAGAATCCTCATTGGATGGTGATGTTTGATTGTGGTATCCATTGTAGAAACTACTGTAAGTATCATTCTTTTTTGGATGGGACTGGTTGGTGTTTGTGGGACCTCCACTGATGTAACCACTACCTTCCAATGAAGGGATGCATCCCATGTTTACTTGTTCTTGTATTCAATGGATCCTGATATCAGCTAGGCCTAAAGGAAACCTTGGGGGAAATGAAAATGACACATTGAAATGGATTAAGCTAAAATTATCACTGTGATCCACAGGGCATGTCTAATTAGCAAGGGGCAATGATGCCTCACCCTTAGACCATGGAGGAAGGAGGGGCTCCATGCTTAAACTTAGAGCAGCGTCAAAGGATTTTTGCGTCAACTTAAATGAACAAAACATCAAACAACTTGTCACTATAATTGGCGTGTAACATCATCAAGCACAGTGTGGTGTATTCCTCCGTCCAGTTAGCCCACCAATTAAGTCGGCCTGTCGACAGTCGAACTTCTGATGACTAAAGTAAAGGCAAGCCTTCAACTAAGTCGTGCAAACGTCCTGCAGCCTGTGCAGGAGCTCACAACTGCTCACCTATTGAAGATTCGGGAAACTCTTGACACAGGTGCTTCTTCATTTTCCTTAAGACGCCAGTGGCGATGATATTCAACGCTCTGCTTTCACTTTCATCTTAATCGTGTTCATTTGGATAAAAAAGTGTAGGCCTAGACCAGAATTTGGCCAATCGACCAACAGCGTCGATCGGTACCGTACCGTGCACTATGCATGGAGTGCAGTGTGTACGTTACGTTACCGCATGGCTGTTGGTGAATCAATTTTTAGCAACTTAAGTAGAACGTCTGACCAATAACAAAGGGCTTGTGTGGTTTCCTCATTTATCATCGACTGTCACCTTTTGTCATCTCTTAGCTACGGAGAAATGTTGATAACTACCTAACTCGCAAAAAAACACTGGCATATCCTTGCCAGCCCGTGATGGGTATTTGTTACATGTAAATGAGTTCCCTCATAGAAATATGGAATGATCACTATCGTTTCCAAGCAAGAATCACTTGTACATATTTTAGGACACTTGTGATTTACTGGTGAAGTTTATTATTACACTCTTCGGAAAATGAGGCAATTTTGCGGAACAGTATAATCATGGTATAATGTTTGCCTACCCCCACCACACCCGCCCCTCCCTGCCAACAAGAAGCTTCTACGTCCTTCACCAATTTATCCAACTCACAAGCATCACAGACTCCGCACACTGGTTTAAAAAGTAAATACACAAATTTCAATTCTACGGAAACTGAAAATCTCAGTCTTTTCTTTATTGGCAACAAATAAATACAACTGTTGTGCCATAAACGTACATGTACAGTACCTCAATTTCCATACGCATAAAAGACAACAAATAAATCTCATAAAAAAGCATAAATCTGCAAAAACAGTTTAACTGCGGGGAAAGTAAACAAATAAAAATCAATGTTTAAGAGCCATATACCTTATTATGACGCATTCAAATTTAAGGAGTTTTTAAACTTTTGCTTATCTAAAGTGAAAAAAAGAATTGACATGAATTACCATCAAAATTTCAACTTTTTTTCTCTTTGATAACAAAAGCTCTTTAAATATACACAAAACATAAACATCTGTTTGATCAACCTTTATTCTCCACACAAGGCATGCCCCTTAGAAACCAATTACATGTACTATCCTGTCTGTAATTCCTATTGAATTCGTTCAGTATCAGCAAATAATTAACAAATTTTTCCTGAAACCATCTGAAACTTTTCGAGAAAATTAATTACTTCACAAAAAGTTGCTCATTTCCAATCCCCAATCTTCATTTGAGTTTAGAATCAACCATTTTTGTGCAGAAGAGATTAAGCTCAAGTAGAAAGACAACATCTGAATTACGCTCATATACACACAGATCAACATCCTATTACATGTATTTCAAAACTCAGAGTCAAATGTGTCACAACATCTGAACTTGGAGAGTGCATCTGCTCAGACTCCATGGAACATAAGAACACCTCTAAATACTGCTAATTATGTTTGCAAGAGTGATGGCCAACACTGCAAAGCGATCCGGAAGATGTCCACCTTTTACAGCGTGTAAATTGTCACTGTTAAATCTGTCCTTCCAAGTGTGTCCCTGATCACTGTAGTAACTCTATCCCACTTCAAACCATCAAGTCCACAGCCAATCCTTGGCATGGATACATTGTGAACATTATTCCTGATGCAGTGATCAGCCATTGCTCTCAGGCTTCTTGCTAAGCTGTCATATGTGGGCTTGTTCCAATATTTCTCTTTGGTTACCTGCATTTGAAAATTAAAATAGACAACAATCTTTCAAGAATTCTTTCATATTATTCTCCTTTTAGTTTTACACATTCCTCAAGAGTTTTCCTCATTGCTCTTAAGTGATAAATGTACACTTTGTTTTTATTTAAAATGATTCTAGTTCTGAGCTTCTCGGCATTTATGGAAATCTGATTCCCTCACCAGATAATAAATGAAACGGTTTCCTCGTTTCAACACAGCAACTCCTCCTGGCTTCACACCTGGCAATCAGAGGGAGAAAAGGTAAAATAAGGTTACAGAGGTAAAGAAATAACAGAAACTTTAACCAGGCACAGTCACACATTACTTCAATTTCAAGTTACATGTAATTTCAAAGGTGTACTGGGGTTACACTTACAGATAATGTCAGGTTACATGTATGTCATAACCTGTTATTCCATAACCTTTGATTGGATACTGCCCAAATTGAAACTAAATATCAATCCTTGCAGATTTCAAGACGCGTCCGAGATGGTTCTCCCATAAGTAATACTAACAAACTTGGATGCAAAGATGCTGATGTCAAACTTGGTCACTGATCAATTAATTACCCTGATTCAAGAGTTCCCTCACTCCTCCAAACTTCTCTTTGAAGATCTTGGCAATACCCTTGCCCATTCTAACATCTTCACTTATGCAGTGTGCGAGACACTCATCATCGGAACATCCAAACAAATCTCCGCTCATCTCCTTCATCTGGAAACCCTACAAGGTTATATCACGATACAAGGTGTGTTGACTTGATTTTACTAATATTTCAATTATCTTTAAGTACGACCAGTATTTTACCACAAGGGGTATATTCTGGAGGCTAGCTTAAAGTACTCATCAGACCTAACTTGGTAAAACAACTTCACAATTTACAGGTCAATTTCTCATGCACCTTAAGGAGTTCCATATACGGACAACCCTTATTTTCCCTTAAAATGTTATAGCGGCTGTCGGAGTGAAAACATCCCAAAAAGTGAAATTTAGAAGAGAAAACTCTGAAGCGTTTACTTAGAAAATACTTAGGTTTCTGCAAACAAGTCTCACAGGTTTATGCACAGGGGCATCAAGTGTTGTACAAGTACATACAGGCTATGGAACTCTTTCCTGACCCCATCTCAATGTGATTCACCCAACCTCATACATGTATTTATGCATTAAAAAATTATAGTCTTTGTGGTTAACAAACCCTTGTTGCTGATGCAGCCCCACCACCAGCCCCTTCCCTTCCTTCAGTCTCATCTGATTTTTCATCATCTTTGCGGGTATCCTGTCTTGCCTTCTTGACAGTTTCTTGTCTTCCTCCATCCTCAGACAGATTTTCTGATTTCATTTCTTTGGGTCGTTTGGTAATGGTAACGTAGCGGTCCATGCTTTGAAAACATTCAAACGAAAACACCTGCTTTGTGGAGATGGACGATTTACTATTCTTGAGAGATGTGTTGCTTTATAAAGATTTCTCACGTTCTGCATGAAGAGGAACACAAGTGCATGTACATACAGCACTAGCGCAGTGGTAATAAATGTTAGGCTAGTTTTACTCATTAGTAACCATTTTGTTCATCACATGCACACAGCACTTCATGTCGTAAGTCCACGAAGCTGAGCCGGAATTAGATCACCGGCGTTTACACATGCCAGCACGCATGCTTGGGTATCATGAATTTACGGTGTACAAATGAATACGTAGTATGCGTGTAGCACAGGAACACGACTACTGCAACACGCCTTATACAGCCATTATACACAAACACGCACCAGCCTATCACGAATTCTTAGACTATTCCATTATGAAAAGGGTAACTCATGTGCTTTGGCCTTGGCAAAAGAACAAAACTGTATGTGGATAATGATACTAGGCACTTTTTGAATAAAATGTTTCCAACCGAAGCCAAATGTATCGGTTGAATACATTCTACAATATGTTTATTGATTATTTCTTCAACCAAAATCATTACATCATTATGACTGGAATTAAGGAAAGGGCATTCCAATAAAGAAATTCACATATTTAAGGTAAAATACAAAATACTGCCCTGTTACGTCAAGCTAAAAGACAAACTTCTTTTATACCTGGGACTTCTGTCAGATCAGTAAACCAACTTTTGCTCCTGATGATGAAACAGTTTCAGCAGATTGACTGACATATACAGATCTGTAGTGAAGTCTTTACAGCGAGTCAATATTCAGTAACCAGAACTTAGACATGCATCAAGATATTTGAAGTCAAATGTTGACATCTGGTATCCCTTTTTGGAAATATCTTTATCACAATGGAAACCCCACTGGCATTATGGTTGGGCAGTCCAACCATAATGCACATTCTAATGCAGCGAATGAACGCTTAACGTTTCAATATAATCAGAACGAATCGTTCTAAAATGTTCCAGAAGATCTAATCATCACTAAAATTAGCAAAGCTGGCATGTATCTCATCTGAACACAATAAATCCTACATGGCTAATAAAAGAACTGAAAATAGATGCAGATTGTTTCCACTGAATAATACCCTACAGACTTCAGGCCTGTGGAGGATTTTTTAAAAATGGCAAAATGCATCCCAGTCCTCATTATGAGACGACGCACTTCCAGGTATGAATGTTACAATCCTTCCAGCCACACCCCCTAGAGCAACAATGAGGGTGTGGGTTTCTTTCCAGGCCACGCCTCCTTTGCATATTTCTTCTTCTTGGGCAGTAAGTCTCCACCCATACTGGAAATGTGTGGCTGCAGCATTGGGGCAGAGGTAGGTGCCACCTCCTGAACAGGCGGCGCCATGTCCACATCTGGCGCCAAGTTAGGCGCATGCATAAGTCCCAGAGTGGAGCTCCCCAGCATGCCCACTGGGGGCGTAGTTGGTGTGGTGGGTGTGGTAGGTGAGATTGGTTCACCACCTGCTCCGGGTAGATCAGCATAAAGAGAGGGCCCATAGTGAAGACCCTGCAATCTGCGCACCACATCATTAGCTGCACTGATACTAGCCGATTCCTCAGATCTTCGCTTCTGTAAAGACAAATTGCAAAAAAGAATTATGCACTCCTCCAAATTCTCTGCGAACCTTTGAACTTCTTACCCTAGTTAAAAGAATGCAAGCAATGCCTTAAAGACTGACCACCGATCATTGATGAACAACCATAATTACCAGACTGACTGACTTTTCACCTAAATACAGAGTTTGAAAAAAAATTGTAAGCCCCAGCAATTATGAAATTCCAGGTAGTCTAAGATCCACATTGAACTAAAGTGAGGCAAACACATTTGACACTCAATTTTACCTTAACAGGGACAACTGATGTCTGGACCAAGTTCCTGAATCTTCCAACCGATGGATCAATATCCTCTGTGGGAAAAAAATAATTAAGATAAGACAAAAAGCTTCAAAAACTTTGAAAAACATACTCTGACCTGATTATTTTGCCTGAAATTAAGGTACAGTATGTACGAAAAGTTGATGTAGATGTACTGTGTTATTTTAAATTTGATGAAAGCCTGAAATCAAGTTTTTGCAGGATATCTCTAATCAACAGCAAATTTGTCAATCTAGAGGAATAGTTACGAACAACAAAAGAGTTGTTGTTAAAAGTGAATTTTTTTTCTAAGTAGTTCATTCTTGACCGCAGCAGTGCCACAAACATGGCCACTGCTTACACCAAGAGTGGTAACTGACCCGGATTGATGATTTCATCATCTTCACTGAATGAGACTTTGCCGCTATTTTTTCTCTTGCGTGGTCTCTCTGCCTTGGGTGTAGCCTCCTCAAAGCCAATATTGGTCACTCTCTTGTTGTGGGCAGTGTTGAATTCTGTCAGATTCTAACAGAACAAAAATGGAGACAATTATTGATTAAATGAACAGCCCCTCATATGAAAGAAGTGGAATGATGTTCTGATACGTGACCAAACCTTGCTTGCGGTGCAATCACAGTCTAAATATTGATAGGAGGCAGTGATATGCTTGCCCTGTCAAAGCAAAAGTGCAACTTTTCATCACTGAGTAGCTTCAATACACTACAGAAACAAACCATTGACACGAACAAGACCAACAGTACAAAAGCAGACAGACACAATCATTGCTACAAACAAAACCAGAAATCAAGACAACATACATCTAATTCTGTTTCCTCCTCTGGTAGTCCAAGCAGCCCACCCACTATTTCTTCTTCTTCTTGCTCCGTCTTAGAGTCCGTTGTTGATGTGGCAATCACAGAGGTAACTGTCTGTGGTTTTTCCCGCAGCACATAGGATCGTGTCGATGCACCAAAGCGTATCGTGCTGTCCAATGGAATCTGTTGGGGTTTATGGCCTTCCAGACGAATGGAGCCTAGAAATGTGCCATGAGCTGGCAAAAGTGTACAAAAAGAGACTTCACAAAGCAGCTGTCTTATGAATTCTGTGGACATCACTCAAATTATTTAAATAACGTGTCATAGATGAAAAAAGTTGCTTTCCAACTTACTGCTTCCCAGATCAACTAGGAAGGATCTGTTGAGATGTTTGTGATACATCAAAGCTGCATGGACTCGGGAGCAAGATGCGTGATCCAAGACAAAGTCACAAACGATGGAATTCCTTCCAAAGTAATAGACATTCTTCTCATCAATCATCATTTTCTGCAAAGAGGGAGAGAGAAAAATGGAGAATGACATGAGAAGGAGCCTTTGACTTTACTAACAAGGGTGGAAATTAAAGGTATCTCTAATAGGGACAATCTTATCAAAACAAAGTACATTGTACTTTTGAGTGATGTCAGATGAGGGCATAACCCAGTCTAGAATTTCCACAAACTGGGCCCAAACACCTCACTGAGAAACCGTACAGTTTCATCACTGTAGCACTCACTGTAGGGCTGCATACCACTGAAGGTCATGTGACTGACCAAAAGGCCAGACTTCACAATCCCTGCTCATGCTTATAGACTAACCGCGAGGATAGCCAGGCATAGGTAGCAAACCTCTGTTCAGTGCCATGTATTCTCACATCTTGCATGTTGTTTTCATTCAAGACCTCTTGATTCTAACTGTGCCGCATCTTCAAACATCCATCAATATCCATCAATGGTCAATGTGGACTCTGTCAATGTTAACAGTTACAGTAGATGGGTACTCTTAGGTCGTTTTTATGGTTGCATAAAATGACCTCTGTTAACCCTTCACCTCTCCACTGACCTCTATCATCTTGCCTTCTTTAAGAACATCCAAGTGGAGTCCAGAAGGTGGCTTGCCAGCCCTATGCATGGAGTATATCAAAGCAGTTTATTAGTAAGTTTGAAAAGCACCAATGAGTGGAACTTGTGCTGTTAGGTTTACAAGTGGAAATGCTGTGTAAGAAAAAATACAGCAGTGTTGAAAAGAAAAACAGATCCGTCCTTAACATAAAGATGTACTCTATGGATAAGATCAGAGGAAACCTTGTTCAGCCCTTTTTAATATTTTTAGCTCCATGGTCTAGCACAAAATTCAAACCGCCCTCTTTTGGCCTTGAGAAATAGTTCTGTAGGACTATCGTGGCCCAGGCCCCTCGGGAAATAATAATGGCAATGTGAATGATGTGTCTGTCCCCTTCATTTCTCTCTCAGTAGCAAACATCCTCTGGTGTTTCACCTTTGAATAAGAAATTAAATATCTACGAATACGCTGTACCATGAATTCATTGACTTACTGTCAGATTATAGTCACAAAAGGCTTTTACACTACCATTTTACTTACCACGATGGAACATTGTAGCCCGACATTTTGCATTTTGAGGCTTCGCGTGGGGCATTTCATTATTAGAGAAGGTAAAGTGAGTTTGAGGGAACGGTACATTTAAGTATTTTATTTACAGAAACATTTGAATTAACAATTTGAATCAGAAAAATATAGTAAACAGCTGTTCATAGAATTAATTAAAAGGATCTCATAAGCTTTTATATTTACTATTTCATTATAAAATGACAAGCAAAACCAAAATGGTTACATCCTCTTGACATTAGAATAGTCCATATAGTTAATAAAATCCAAGAGAGGGCGCTATTTCGATATGGTTCAGAGAAAAATAGAGCGCCAGATTGCTTGAGACGGAATTCCGAGTGTTTATTTTCTCGTTTTTGTTCAGAAATTTATTGTTTTACCCTTACTTCCACCATGTCTTCTTGCGAGCGGGAAGTTCTTAAGATTGGCAAGCAGGTAGACAAACTGCTGAAGAGTGATACGGTAAGTTTTCTGGTCAAAATTTCATCGCGAAGTGTATTTTCTTTATAGGGGAAAGTACGTGTAGGCCTATAACATTTTCCTTACCCAGTAACGATATTCCCAACGCTGTCAGAATAGGCTTATGTTTTAATTATGTGCTCCAATATTAACACTACAGTTTGTGCAGTAATCGGTTTTATAAGTAGAGAGAAGGACGTTGAAAGGGTTAAGTATCCCGATCAAGCTTTTTATCTTGACCATTCAATCTTAAGTAAAAGGTAGACCTTGCTACTTTCCACCTTTTTGATGGCCTGTGGCATTTTAAAAGCTATTTGCGCTTGCTTAAGCAAATCTTTCACACAGTAGGCTATAATAATAGCTAACATATATGGAACTATTGTTCTTGAGTGTATTTTGTAGCGTTTAACCTGTATTATTGGCAAAAAATGAGGTTTTTCCTTTCCATCCTCACCTCTCATCCTTCAACGATCCGCACACATCTGCATTCTCTGTTGTCGCACGTCACATGACAATAATAGGCTTAGCGTATTCACGTACGAATGTTTATGTTGCTATGGATACCAGTCCTGATAATTCCGACTACTCTCATTTAGATTATGTATAGAGATGTCTGTTGAATCTGTGGTCAGGGAACCACACTAATTACATATCGGCTCAACCATTTTACAATAAATAAATCCCTGAATTACATGCAAAACTGACACTTTATTAGTCTCACGATTTTACAACCGTATCTTCACAAAATGTTATCAGTCCCTGAAGTACATATTTCTCAACATTGTAATTGTGTGTAAACAGCTAGCTTGAAAACGCAGCGCGTATTATGCACCCTAACATTGCAGCCCCCCACTTCCGAAATGGTCAAGCCAATATGTGATTCTTGTGGCTCTCTGACCACAGATTTCCCAGACGTCTCTATACATTTTTTTTGCCAATAATATAGGTTAAACGCTACAAAATACACTAAATGTGACCAAATATTAACTTCTAGACCCCTGTACAGTAGCAGATGGGGGGTGGCATGGAACATCCAGAGTTTTTTGGGTGTAAATATCGGTCCTCCCCCTGCAAAACCTTATAATGCTCTGCCGATTAATTTAAAGTCCCATCTTTGCCCTCTGTAAAATGATTTTTTTTCCCAATGAACATTAATACCTTGCTTTTATTTTCTCAATTTCCTTATGTAGAAATCTATTGATGCCTTAGATCTTCTCAACAAACTGAAGGAACTTCCTATTTCACTAGAGATTTTGCAGGCAAGATTGCAACTTTTAAATATTGATTTCGCTTTAGATCCTGTAGAACATCTCTGATAATTTTGTTTTACTTGGAAAGTTGACAAATGCAACAGTAAAATTTGGCCCTTTGCTTTCGAGCTTTTGGTATGTACAGTTGTCATTTAGAAGAAAAGAAATCTCTGAGAAATCTTAAAATCATGCAGAAAAATAAACAATTTACATTTTGTGTTCTCAATGCATTTATAAATTTACTCTCTTGTTTTGGTGTGATCTTGGTTCAACAGAAGACAAGGATTGGAATGGCTGTGAACTCTCTACGTAAACAAAGCGGCAATGAAGATGTTAATACACTAGCTAAATCTCTCATCAAGGGATGGAAAAAACTGCTACCAGCACAAGGTTGGACCTTACACTACATCATTGAGCCAATTAATTAAGTAGTTAGATATTACTTGAACCTGACTACGATCTTTCCAATGTGATGGTCTGTAAATGTTATTGTAATATTGCCCGTATTGGTCATCTGGAAATGCAATCAGGCATAGTGAGTTCTGTTAATTGGGCAATGTCTATTCTATGAAATGCCACCATAGTATACACTATATTACTGTTCGTCAACTAAGTTTTTTGTCAGATTGAGCATGACGGATGATATGAGTATACATAATCCTTATGTAAAGAAACTGACCAACACTTGTGCGTGCGTGCATGCAATGCCTATACATGTAGATATCATGTGTTTCTTGTCAGTAACAAGTTGAATTCTGAGCATACACCTGGTTTAGTTGCTCCTTGCTTCCCAGGACAGTAAGTTCCTATCTTCAACCAATCACCATTGATGAAAATGCTACGCCACAATATGACATGAATATACATCATCCCCAACTGTTGCGTGTATGCAGAGAGTGCCCAGGACTCTGATGCATCATTCATACAAGTTCAAGCAATGGCTATTTCTTAACCGCTCAATGATTTTGCCTCATGTCATATGCAAAAAGTACACACACAAGTACACTGTACCAGGCAAAGTTCACCAAAGTTGTTGAAGTCACAGCCACATGTAATACAGTCTTCAAGCTTTTTTTTTTTTTTTTTTTTTTTACTTGCCTGAAAGAAGAAATTACTTGTCCCGGGCAATCTGACAACCGTTAATATCGAGGCCATGGATGTTGCTTTTCCTTCCACCACTATTCTGTGGTTGGCCACTGCAGATTAACAGCTGCACATTTTGAATTAGAATGGTTCCTCATAGGGAAATCCTTTTAGAGGGGGGAGGGGACCAGGAAAAAGAGTACTTTTACTCTTGTGAAAATGATGACAAAAATTGATGACCCCTTACATACACGGTTCCATAAATAAGGGAAGTCTTACTGTTAGATTCTGAAGGATTCATTTTGGTCAAAATTAAATGAAAGGTTGAGTGAAAATTGCGATTGATTGCAATTTAGAGTTGTCTCTACTGATGTAGACTTTCAGATCTTTTGAATTTTTTAAACCATTTTCAATACTTTTTTATCACAGCTCCTACCAAAACTAATAGTTCCCAGGAGAAGAAGAAAGACAGTGGAGAGGATTCTCGTGAGCCATCACCTCCCCTGCCTAATGGAAGCGGTGATGGCAAATCCAGCGGATCCGAGAAGAGCAAGAGCTTACCTACAGCCAAGACCAATGATGTAGTTCGGGAAAAATGTGTACAGATGATTGTAGGAGCACTGAAAATACCAAGTGAGTTACTGGTGATACCAAGTGAGTAAATTGTGTGTGTTTCACTTGAGTATTTTTACCATACAGCAACCCTCAACTTGTGATTGTTGGAAAGTTTCGGCGTTAAACCTTGCGTGCTGCTGTACTTTGTGCCATTAAATATCCAGCAAAGACAAATAGAAAACAACCTTGACTTCCTTAAATAATGCTTTTCTCATTTTGTTTTTCCTTTTTTCTCTCTAGTTGAAGGTTGTGACCTAGATCAGTTTGATGATATCAAAGAGATTGCAGCCGAGATTGAAGATTATATCCTTTGATATTAAAGTTTACAGTTTAATTTTTTTTAGATACAATGTTATGTAAATTAAAAACATCCTTAACCTCTTCCATACGTATCTACACTGAGTTTGTAAATACTGACATGAAGTACAAGAATCGCGTGCGAAGCCGAGTTGCGAATCTGAAAGATCAAAAAAACCCAGAACTGAGGAGGAGAGTCTTGACGAGAGAAATCCCTCCGCAACAAATGGCCAAGATGACCTCAGATGTAAGATAATCCTGGCTTGTAAAGTTATTGAAAGTACAAAATCTGATAAACAATAGGCAACAGTTTATTCAACCTGTAAAAAGCATGTCTTACAAAGCTATCTTCTTTAACCACTTCGTGCCAGGGTTCCCAGAAGTTGGCTTTATACGCAAAGCCGGGTTGACCGAAATCGAACAAAGGAGCTTGGCCTTGTAACAAAAGACTATACTCGGAACAAAAAGACCGGGCTGCTGGGAATTGCCAACATTTATTCAGTTGTCAACAGAAGAGGAAATCGGTCATTGGTTTGAATGATTTTACCACTCTTTGTGGCATTCAGTGTGAGCAGATTACCACTGGGGACAAAAGCGCTCCAGCGTTCAAGGGATGAGCGATACAATACCACTTCACACTAATCTGGTCCGCATTTGGAAAGATGCCAGCAGTGCACTAGGCTAGTTTCAGGAACAAAATAAAATAACATAACACTACACAAGCTTGGCTCTCTTTACAAGGCAGCAGACCTGGCTGAAATACTCGGGCGTCAATAGATGTTGTCTGTCAGATAAGAGTAGCCACCAGACAGTCATTAGTGTGGGTGTAAATGTTCCTGTAAATGAAGTTATGAAATTCTGAAGAATTTTGAAAACGGAAAATCATAAAATCCCCCGGGAATACGTCATGCAACTTCACATTTGGTCACTTGTACTTTGACTTCTTGGTTTATATTGCTTTAGGAAATGGCAAGTCAAGAGCTTAAAAACATTCGTGATGGCTTTACAAAGGAAGCCATCAAGGAGCACCAGATGGCTGTCACTGGTGGAACTAAGACAGATCTACTTAAATGTAGCAAATGCCTCAAGAGAAATTGCTCTTACAATCAGGTAAGTCGTTAACAGATCTGCGCATATGTTAAAGAGGGCTCTACTTCACTTAAGACGGTGTATGGCATGTCCAAATCAACTAGCTGTGGTCGTGGGTATCATTCATTTCTGTGGGTACTTGCTCTAGCCGTTAACCAGTGTCTTCTGTTTGCATTCATGTTTTTTGAAGTCACAGCCATAACATTCAGACTCAGCCTGAGTGAATGAGGCTACAGCACTTGCCATGCAGATCATTTAATTCAAGTATATTCTTCATCTTTGGGAAACTGTACAAGAGGGCAGCATGTAGCTTAACCCTGAGAATGAATTGAGACAAGTTTTACTGTTCTTCAAATCTGACCCACCCTAATAAGTCTAGAATAGAACTTGAAATCATACCAGGATGTGACACCATGTACCTCCAAGATTTGTGTGCTGTACAAACCAGAGAAGTATGGTTCTGTTACCTCTACTGAGGAAATTTTTGTACGTGGAAGCTGAAGAAAATCCATTGTTTGAAACTTTTCTTAATAAATTTGGTAAATGTGATTTTAAACTACTCATTTATCTGTCCATAGGTTCAAACAAGAAGTGCTGATGAACCCATGACGACCTTTGTATATTGCCATGAGTGTGGACACAGGTGGAAGGTAGGCCTAATTAATTGATTTGTTTGCTGGATGGCAGATTGGTTACTTTCTTGCCAACAATCATCTCCTCTATGACAATGTTGCTTGAGTCTTTGTCACGTATCTCCGGCAAATTCTCTTGTGGTACACCAGTAACTCAGAAACTTCATCTTTTTGTGGTCACTTACATAAACCGAACATAAAGACTGTACATAAACCAAATTATTGTGTGTCCAAACTCACATTTACTTGGCAAAGGTACCAGCACCAGATAGAAATTGTACCACAATTAACTCTCCAAGTTCAAACCTTTTCACACACAATTTAACGTTTAAGCCTGTGTTTATTATAACACCAACTAAACTAGATTAAACACAGCCAACGGAACTTACTGTATTACATTTATAACAATGAAGTCAGCAATAATTAATGCAGTCCACAAAGACTTATCCACCAATTTCCTTTTTATCCTTACAGTTCTGTTGATGTTGGCAGAGTCTTCATGTCATATGTAATCCTGTACATTTTCCAAGGTTTGTGTGTCACCCTCTACTTGTCTAACCTGTTACCGACATGATGACTGCTGGATCAGCCTGATATGGCCTAGACTATGCTTCTTATGTTCAAATGAGGAATGTGTATACAAAAGCCTCTTTGGTGAAAGGATTTTCACAAACCATGAAAGTTTACTTAATCCTAGAGTGTTTATGTGTTATGTAAGCATACACCTTGGTTGTGTTCTGGTTGCTAGTTGAAGGGCTACATTAACAGGGATAGCATTTCACCATGTTGACTGTTATCCAGTTTTTTTGAAACTGAGAGATATTTTTAAAATGTCTTTTGTGGCCAAAGAAAACCCTTTTGCAAGGTTAAAACCATTTTGCAATTTTTTTTTGTGCTTACATTCAAGTAGCAAAACAATTACAGTAGCATTCCTGGTTATGGTCGCTGATAATGTTGTAACCTTTTTGCAGAGAATATACACAAACTGCAGATCAAGATATGAGGCTATAACAAGTCTCTTCACTTGGAACAGTATTTTCTCAGACCACTGCATGTGCACTGTCTTGGAAGTCTGTGATTTCCCCTGCAACTGTTTTCTTTATTTTTCCATTTTAAGATCACTCCAGTGTTCATTTGTGTTCGTCCAGTTACTTAGAATTTCAGACTTACATTTAATAATGATTGTACATGTATTATTTTGGAGACCTCTGGCATTCATTAGCACAAACAAAACAAATATGCTGTCCTTCCAGCCCTTACCAAATGTTTATCAAACTATTGAAACCAACCGAACCTCCCAGATCCATTTTGCCTTTGTTCTTGTTAGGGGTATTTCCAGGGTTTATTGTTCTGTTCAAATGGTGTCAGGATTGAACTCTAAAAATTCTATCATTCAAATTTTGTTCTGTTTAATTTTTAATTATCCTGTATTGTCTTTTTTGTTCTATATAAATATATTTATTCCGAAATATCCATGAGAACAGAGACATGCCAACCCTTGGATAAGTTGCATGTCAGAAATATTCTGATACATTTTGAATCCATTTTTAATCCTAATCTCATTTTCCATTGAATAATCGGCAATTACTGCTGAAAAGCAAATGAAACTGTAGTTCCAATCCAAAACCTAATTAAAATAAGGACAAAGTCCCTCCCTTGAAATCCTAGAGGTAACGAGTAGACGTTTACAGATTGTGTAGCAAAGTTGTATAAATTTTAAGTTCTTTGTAACGAACAATAAAAATCTGTTCATCAACAGATGCCCCGTGCGGAAGTATTGATTTTAACTTTGCTCTGTAGAGACTTAGTTTTTCTTGTTCATTTCTTCAACAATGTCCTTGGAACACAATACGAGGGAAGACTCAATTTCTAATTCATAGTTCAGGTTCTACTCGCTGTAGATCTCAAGGAGATACCACTGAGGCATTTTTCCCCACCTTGGATAAGTTTGTTGTCCGTTTCTCCAAGGTGCTATGCTCTCTGGCATTTTTCCCCAGCTCCTCCAACCCTGATCGCTGGGGATTGCTTGTTCCTCCCCAGATACCATGACTCAAAAGGAGCCTTGCTTTGCATTGCTCCATCGTTGTAGTGTCTGTTTGAATCCATGTAGGCTATCATTGCTGTAGTCTCGCAAAGTTCGCATGAGATTCTTCCAACCAGTAGATTCTGCACACGAATCCCTGTCTTGTTGAAATGGCCATCTAAACGTATACCAAAATCTTTGATTTCCTATTCTCTTTTAGTTGAATTTTGCAGACAATTGTTTTCCCCTTCATTTGATGATATTCTTTATTCAGTTTTAGAATTTTTTTAATCGAATTCCTGCAGTTTAGTGGTCTGATTCACAAAAGTATTTATAAGCTTAGTTCCCAAAGAATGTCCTGAAAAGTGGTCCATACTTTGTCATTTTTTATTCTACTTTGTTATCTTTCCCTATTGTTTCTCCAAACTCTCCCTGTCATAGTCCTGCCTGCATGGACTCTGTCCATGTTCTATGTCAAAAAGGAGGGAAAAGAGGGAGGGTCGGGATTCATAAAGGGGAACGAAACGAAAGGTGATAAGTCTTTGTATATATTGCATGTCACCTCAGGCATGAAAACAGACAAAGCATTTCGAATTAAATTGACCCTTTTTGCACGAGAATTCGTAAAGTATACTCCGCGGATAGACGCCCAGTGCAGTAGTGGAATTCCAATAAAACGAACCGGCTTTGTTCAAATGTTTGGTTTGTGTGGAACTTCAACTTCTTTCCTTATCTGTTTATACTGGACACAGCCACCTGACAATTGAAACGTATTATTTATTGGCAATTAGTTCCAACACGATTTTACTTTGGATCGAGTATTGTCGTCGAATGACCACAATTTACATGACAAAATTCCCGCTTTCTACCCAACCAGATGCTGTTATTGTTTCGTACAGCACTAGTAGGTAGTTCTGGGTCGGATTTCCCTGCTTTGAGTCAAGGAGTCTGGAATTTATTTTACTTTTCGTTTCCATTGATGGGGAAACTGAACTGGTGCTTTCCTCTCACTTGGCTTTCGTCAGCAACTTGAGAAAAAATAATTGCATTGAAAGTTTATTTGATGCAAATCCCACCAAGATAACAATAGAAATAGGTTTCATTACATTCTTTTCTCGTCACGTCCATGTTTATTTTATTGGTTTCTTCAAAAATCAGTTCAAAACTCGTTCTGAGTGGTTGGAAGATTACCAAAAAAATAGCAATTAACTTGGCATAAGACTAAGTACCCTTATTTATTATCCACATCTTTATGAAATCTCTGTTGTCATACGAAATGTGACACTGCTGTAGTAACCAAAGTTAAATTACATGTACCTTGAGTCATGTCCCGCTTTATTTGCAGATTACTTCTTTTTGATTCCCTAGGAAAATTATAAAAACAGGGCAGTTCGGTGATGATTTTTGTCTTACGTGGAGAAAATTAACGATCTATACCATAGAGAGGCGAGTTGTCACCCAGATGCAGACACAAGCTGCCGTTTCTGTCGATGTTTCCCGCCAGTTTGTCTCCCACTGATCCAAACACCTCGTCAACTGCATCCTTTTTTTCAGACGAAGAGATCGGCATAGCCTCTTTCACTAGTCGTTTCTGTCGTTCTCTGAGTAGGCTAAGCTCTGACAAGCCCGCACTGACTGCTTCCAGCCTGGCTTGTAGACGATGGCACCGCTGGAATGGAATTCTGTAGGGAGAGGTCCCTTGCTTTCTTAAGATGGCATCAAAGTTGATGCTGTGGGAATACATCTACCTGGACGTCTGGTCTTTCCTTTAATTCCACTCATCTTTGCGTCAGAGTGGGTCACTGTGCAGATGCTCTGACGTTATAGATCCACTTGTATGTGTAGGCTGTATAGGCAACGCAACGATTGCACAGTCTCTTTCAATCTAGAGATGACATTTTGAGCTGCTCTTTTTCACACTGATCGTGAACGAAACTGACGTATATGTCTTCTTAATCTCTTAAAGTAAGAATTTCACCATTCACCGCCGCGCCACGCCGGGTACAACGGCTTGGTCAAAAAGATAGGAATGTTCAATTCCTCTTGCTCTCCTGTTAAACCCAGAATTTGCATGAGCCTTCAGCAAAGAGTGCTCCTCATTCAGACTTTGATTGAGAATGCGAGTGTCGGTCAGTCCTACAGCGTTGGCGGGCCTTTTGTAGAACAGACGCACACTCGGTCAGTTCCCTGTCGAAAAGAAATTTTTCCAGAGTTCAGTAGAGTTTTGCTTGAGACATCTGAAGCGTCAATAATGCGATGAGTCAAAAACAATCGAGTTTGGGATACATGATTCTAACTGTGTGAATTGCACATATATGGTGTCTTTGGGAGGTCAATGATCCCGATAAAAGACATGCATCATTGTTTGACGCTTGGAACCGTGATGGACCCTGTATTAAAACGAAAAGACACTAAATTTTTCATCTCTCATAATGACATTCCCGCTAATGCGGGCAGAATGTACAAGCTTGTTGGTCATTGAATTTTGTAGACAGCATCAATATAAGAAAGGAGACCACGTTTGAATGCGTACTAAACGTTACGATGCTCTCGTGCTCATTTTTTAAAAAGAATCCTTGGTAAAGCAGGAAACAAATTGAAACAGCGACCTCTGGTGATAAGGAGGCTTTTTGGCAAATTGATGAACTTTCACTGGATTCGCGCTTGGCGCTTTTGTTCAAGTCTACATGCAGTCTTGGTCCAAGGCTGGATTTGCATTGTTTTGTCTCCGTTCACCCGCGGCCTGTTCTGTCCGCCCACAGATCACACGTACCGTGAGGGGTGCAGTCCACCAATTCAAGCAATAATTTCGGCCGAGCTGATTAGTAGGAAAGTGTCCCTTACAGCAGATTGTGTGTGTCTTTGCCAGGATAAACTTCCTGAGTCCAGTGGCGTAGCTAGGATTTTACTGGGGGGGGGACCAGCATCTTATGGGGGGAACCAGCTTTTAGTGGTGTGTTTTTTTTTGTGGGAAAGTTTATGTTAGCCTCGTTCAATTTTTTCGCCAGTGGGAGGGGGGCACTATAAGGATTTGTTGGGGGAAAGTGCCCCCCAGCCCCTCCCCCGTGGGTACGCCACTTCCCGAATCTTTCATCTGTGGGCAGAATGGGGAAAAAACTGTTGAAAAATGGTTCTAGGTGCCTATGAACGTGGAGGGATGGCATTCGGAAAAAAAATTAAAAGAAATTGAAAGATTCAAGACCAAACAATAATTTAATTTTTATTTGAGAAACCCCAGGGATGTTGGCTTGCATGTTATTGAGCCCTGAACAATGTTAATTTTACACTGTTTTCAGTTGGGCTTGAATTGGTGGACTGTACCCACAGACATGAATAACCATCAGTGCACCATCCGTGCTCATCGTCTGGCGCCCTCTATTGACCATAATGAATATACAGTTTTAGTTGGCATTATTATTTACATGTCCAAAGAAATTGCAAAGTAATATAGTATGGGTTTTGCCGCAACTGCAGTGACGCGAAACGGGAAAAGAGGATTATCACCTTTTTATTTTGAAGCCGTGAACAGAAAAAATTGATACATTGCTGGAATAAAATTTGAAAATCTGAACTTGTAGTTAAACCTTTTGATAACGCTCTGGTCATCCACAAGAAATCACTAAATGCGTGCGACGAACGTGAAGGAACTTGAAACCCGAGGGGCTAAAAAAAACCAAGACACCCCACACACTGAAAAATTGACGCTGAATTTAATGCCGGCCCATAGATTACGTCACTTGTTGTATGAATGGGGCGGACTGTGGACCGGAAATGCACTACAAAACTTATCTCCAGGGCTTTTGGACGTTAAGACTTAACCAAAAGGTAGTTTGCTTGTAAAAATTCTTTCTCTGTAGCTAATTAGATCTGTAAAACTCAACGCAATGCATTTTTAAAAAATGGTTACTATATTTAAGGTATAAAATTTCATTTTATTGTGCAAGATATCTCCTTGAATAATTAACAGTCTATTGACTAAATTTTAGTCACCCCTTAAAAAGAATGGAATATACCACCTGTCAACGAGTAAGCGGCATACTTCAAAAGCTACCCATGCCGTTGTGTTTTTGTGCTTGTGTGGTGCGCGTGTGTGCACACTTGAAGCAATGTTGAGGTTCAACAGTGACCTGCTTTGAGCAGTCACATAACTCTGTGTACTGATGTTCTCCACAACTAACTGCAAAAGGACTAGTTTTTCTCTTGCGGGGAGTGCTTGTTCGGCCCAGGCCATTTTGTCAAATGTCAGTGTTTCCTTGTTAATCTTTTCTCCAGTTTCGATGAAATTGAAGCTTATTTTCTTGTCTCTGAGCTCCAGTAATTCACTTGAACAATCTGCAGAGCAGACTGTCACTTGAGTCAGTTGCGTGCGACGTTTTTGGCGCCGTTTCTTTTCAGCTCAAGTTCAACACAGTTTCTGTTCTTCATCTGACAACATGCTGGAACGACTGTTGCTGATTTTTGTGGTTGTTGCGATGGTTTGGCAGTCGGGATGGGTTAATGCCCAGGAAACTTCAGGTAGGTTGTCGCCAATTGTTTTGCGGTATTCGTCGCTTTCCCAGGTCACTGCGGTTTTTTAGTTGTGGTTCTTGGTAGAGTTCAACCGCATTGTTAACCAACCGCGAACTAGTTCACGTGTACAAACGACCCACTTTTCGTTCAGTGTGAATTATCCTTTCTAATGATTAGAGCAGCGAAAAAAGATGGAGATATACTACATGGGTGGAAGGGGGGTGGAGAGATTTCAATGGAGGAACGGTACTGTATTAATTTATTAAAATAAGAAAAGTTTCAAATTTAATTTTTGAAATTTGAACTGTGGTCCACGTGGATTTTATCATTAAACATATTAAATCACTAGGCTCTAGAAGAAGCCCTAGTGTGTAGTGTAAAGGATGGAAGAGAACTGTTCTAACTTAATAACTAGAGGTAGGAAAAGATCGAACTCTGTACATGCAATTTATGATTGTCTTTTACTCAGTGTGTCTAAGAAGTGCAGTGTGGTAACTGAAGCCCCTCTTACAATGTTCGCAATGTGACAAAGACTTGCTTTCCCGCCTGCTGTGCAGAGAATTCGACAGGAAAGAGAAAGATGTATACTTAATGTTCTATTGATCTCAGGAAAAAGGGCATTTCTTATCCATTGATAAATAAAGAACTTGGGCTTTAGGTCTGACTGAATGACGACAATTTTCACATAAAACCAGAATCTGAGCCGAAAAAGGCACTCTATTCAAACACGAACACAAGACAGGTGAATGGAACTTCTATAGTACATTGAGCATTAACACCAGAGAGAATTCGTGTGCAGCAAAACCAAGGTCAGCAAATGTGTTCCATTACAATATAGGTGCGTTGAAGGTGGCATAGGATGGAAGAGTGTCTCTCAAATGCTCTCGCATGCAACTAAAATTTCTTTAAGAGTTTTGTTACTTTTTTCAAATGTACATGTTGCTGTAATCTGTAAGACCACTCCTTGATGATGTGAAATTGCATATTTTTCATGAGTGATTTCTGTTTCAAGTCACAAAGTATGCGGAACTTGAGAACTTGATTGCAGCCAAGCAATGCTGTGCACTGAACCAAAGAATTATAGCCACCATGCACAAGTGTGCATGTGTCAACACTTGGGTGTTTGAAGTGCTTCACTGAATGAAAATATAACTACATGTACTAATGGCAATTTCCAAAAACGAGTTGTTAGCCACATCGTTAGAAATGGTCTTCTTGCACTGCTTTCTTTAAAATAACAGCTTGCCAGAAAGAATTGTTTCATAGGCCACAGGGAGCTGATTATTTCTTAACTATTTTTAAACCATGTATGCTTTTCAACAATAATTTGGTTACTTTATGGACAAATGGACTCTAATTGTAACAGGTGTACATGTACATAGATTGGTTTGATTCTTGTACACTCTGTGATCACTGAGTTTTAAAATTTCCTCTTTTTGAGTTCAGTATATCAGCAGATTAAACATTCCGCTTACAAGATTAGATTGTTGAAATAAACATCATTATATGTTTAATTTGTGTAATGTGGCTAGTGGCAATGCTGAAGGTATAATTTATACAACTTTTTTGTTGTGATGCTTTTATGCAACTTTGAAAGATATGAACACAATAATAGCAAAAATATTTTGGAAACTGCAAAGAAAACATTTTTCCAAAGATCTCCTCTGGGGTAGTTGTTGCTGAGGCTGTATTAGTGCCTGCAGAGAAACAACCGTACCATTTTGTTTAGTCTCTTTCTACATTTGCTCCCCAGTTTACATAAAACCAGTAAGAAAACATGCCGCCACTAAGTCCATGAAACCCCAGGGAATAATAACGCATCTTTTCTATGCAGCTCTTTCCATACAGGGTCAATGTTTTTTCTTGATATAGTCACCTACACTGTATGTATATGGATGCTCACTTGTTAGTACATTCTCCTTTCGGAGTTGTGATAGATTTGCGTCACATCCAAAATTATCCCAAGTTTATCGTAAACATTTGTAACTGTTGAAGTTGTGGGGACATTTTAAGGCAGACATCAAGGGTTGTTGATGCAGATTGCTTGCAAAGATGTTTGTCGCTTACTGCTTGAGTGTAATCCTATCACGAGACCCAGAAAGTATTAACACTAAGGTTGTGGAAGGGCATAGACCACCCCAGGTTAGGGCTTTGCTCAGGAACATAGATGTTTGCGCAGAATGAAATGGTTCAAGCCATGTATCAGTTTAGCAAACTTCTAAAGAGTGGGAAAATGTAAATGCCTGAAGCTGTTAAATGAAAACAAAGGAATGAGATTCAGTTTTCTGGAAAATGGATTCTCAAAGGATGTCGGTCACTCAAACTCAAAAAGAAATTATGTCATTATGTTATGTTTTAGTAGAAAGCAGGAAATATTCTTTCTTGTGAATGGCACAAACCCTCTGTCATCTTGTCATTTTAGAAAGCTTTTCCAGATCCAATGAAATCTCTGGATTCTTGAGCCTGTTTAGCATATCAATGATGGTTGGCATGCCATAGAAACCAGAGTTCCCCGTCCCTCCTTCCACCACCGGTTCATTTCAGAACCCCACGTACTATCAAAATATCCCTGGTGCTACCGCAAACTTATTTAGTTTACTTGCTACTTCCACCATGAAAACCTCAAATCTCACCCTCATTCCATATCAAAGTGATTGATAGAATGTCCTTCCTAATTAGGATCAACGTTTGGGCTAATTATACCCCTGATTACATACTAGTGCACTAATCAAACTTTGGGATGAGGAAGCACCCCACCAATGGTCAGAATGTTTGTTTTCATGCTGGTTGTGTTTGCCTGTGATGAGTTGTGGTCATGATGATTAGTTGTACCTGATCAGTTCTGTGAGTTAGAGCATAGGTATTGGTTGCTTAGCAGTTTTGGAATGAGGGTATAAATTAGTTTGTTCACTTTTATCAACATCCAACAATGGAGGTGTGAAGTTTAGTTGTAAATAGAGCAGGTATCTGGTATGTTTGGTTAATAGCCTTAGTAGAGAAGAAGAAAACCTTCCACAGGATGAGGTTAAGAGTCAGTGGTGTCTTTTCACCTGGGATCGGTTTATGTACAGTCCCCCTGACAACCAGAAGCACTGGATGGACTTTAAGGCATCAAAACCACAATTTGAACTGAGTTTTTTTCCCTCATTTTTAGAGGGGGAGGGTGGACTGAAGTGTCGTGCATACATTGTGACCATTACAAGAGAGCCTGGTACAGCAGTAATATGGCTGTTCCTCTTCTGTGGTACAATTTGTTGCTGTTGCTAATGTTCCCCTCCGACCAGTTCTGATGTGCCAATAATTATTTCCGGAGATCCAAACTCCCCCTGGTTGGGTCTAATCCAACCCTCAGTGATTGACATCTAGGACGTGCTTGGTAGCCGGTGCCGGAATTAATCAATTGTTTCCTCCCTTCGAACTTGCCGGAGGTGCATTTTGGGAAACACCCCACCGGTTGGCAAATGTTTCCATAAGCTTCAGTTGATAGATGTGAGAAAGTGACAACCTGTTATGTTACCTCAGTCCAGCAGGCAGCAGGTCTAGCAACATGTGCATGATTCAAAAGGACAAGAAAATTCCTGCAAAATAGTACTTGAAAATAAAACAACTATCATGAAATTAAACATTTTCATGCCTTGAAATTTTGTCTTAATCCAGACACTTGTTGCTTTACGTAGCCTACCTGTTTTTTTGTGAGTGGGCTATTTGAGTAGTTCCCTGATCTTCTTGACTTAAACACATACACATAGTAGGCCAAAATTTGAAATAAAGATGCCCTTCAGTTTGGAGAGGCTAAACAGAGCACGTGGAAATGTACATGGAAATGTATGTCACATTGTTAGTACTAAGGGCAAATTACTAGCAAGTTTCTCTCTTTCCCGGAAAGATTTTAGTTGTTATGTAAGCAACTATATAACTTTGCCATCCAAAATTTGAATCTGAAGACTATACATCTTTGCCTTTATTGTTAATGCACAATGGAAAATATCCACTTACCTCACTGCAGTCCCAATTCAACCTTAGGTAGAGGATTTTGACCTTTTTAAATCCTACAAAGTCTTCACCGACAGTCACTCCTACCCTCTGGGATTCTGGTGCTTAATGGACCTCACCAGTAAACCTATAGGTCTTTGGGGGGGGGCATTGGGTGAGGACAATCTCTCCCACACTTGTGTAAAAAATTGAATGAACGTGGAGAATAAGTGACCAAAGTACAAAAATGCCTACAAAGCATGGAGCCAGATTTATGCTTGGAATAAAAGGAGTGACCTGGCAGTTTGACTCGGAATAGGCAAGGTCTTTTGATCATCCATAGTTAAACTTCAATATGACATTATTGCCCAGGAATGTTCTTATTGAACTATTTCTCACTGGATTAAATGAAATAATTGGTTGGCATTATATGGATTATGGAGAAATTGTCTGGAAAATAGTATTACTCAATTAATTTAATTGCAAGTCTATGTACAGCTATTATATTTTTGAATTATGAAGTCTTGCAGGTTTGAGTTGTGCTGTTCAATTGTTCTTTTTGATTTAAAAGAACAGAAGCCTCCAGCCATTTCGTAAATGAAAAGTTGATGTTCTGTGAATTAAAAAAAGTGGAACTAAAATTCACTGAAATGTTCTACAAAGACATTACAAATTGATGAGCCATCAGAATTAGTGAAGGAAAAATAAAAACTATTTGAATTTTCTTCATTGATGATGCCGGCCTCTGGGTAGGGCCTCTGGGTTGGCTACCCGGTGTGGCCGCTGATTGTAAGATGTCCAAATCTCTGTTTGCCAAGAACCTTTTCCATTTTGTTGCCTCATCAATGGAGGTTGTTTGCTGAGCTTAACCAAGCAGACAGCTAGGATATCTGTGTCAATATGACTGGTGTTAGTGCATTTGTGGTCTGTCATTTGAATTGGAGGAAGTGCTGGCATCATCCTGCAAGGGCATTTAAGAAATCAAAACACTGTAAGGTGGTCCTCTGTTAGTCTTGGAGACAATTAAAAACTCCATTTTCCAGCCCACCCTGAAAAATAGATACATGTCCAGCCCAGGTATCTTGGAGGAAATTAATGAACAAGAGCTCTAGACATTTAGGTCTATAGTTACGTGTATCTCTCTTTGTAACTTAGAAACTTTTTATGTAAAATGCCCAAGGTATGTATTTAAAGTAATGGCTTACCGCTGCCATTCGAGGTGCAGTAGGGTTGTTTGCTTGGATCTGTTGAACCTTCCTTGGCTCTTGAGATAGTCTTAATGTAAGTAGTTAAAGCACCCCACTAATGAAGATCCTGTTAGCAGATTGGTGACATGGGATTATCATCACACCTTAGGTGTTTGCCGCAGAGATGCTTTTCAATAACTGTCTTTTGTATTAGTCCAATGAATAATAATAGAGGTGTTCCAGGGTAATTCGTAGTTAGAAATCACAAAAGGACCAGAGTATATTTCTTAGCAGCTTGTGGTTTCAATACAGAGCCATGTTAATCCAAAAGCCCTACTTGCTCTGTGTTCATGTACTTAATTTAGCAGGTGTGACATGACAAGATTAAAAGGTACATGTACCTTGATTAGGCCATGGTTAGAAACTTATTTCACTGTTCTACTTTTAAGGCAATTTATTTCCCATGAAATCTTAAGTGCTTATTTTTTTCTAAGTTGATTTTGTAGTTCTAGCGGCTTTCCATTTGGGGAATATCTTTAAATATTTTTGAAGTAACTTGGTTATGGATAAAGGCTAGAAGAAAAGGGTGATTGCTGTGCTTTTTATAGAATTCAGAAGTCATTATAATCAATCAGTTTCATCAGAGACATTTTGTTGTCAGCACTGGTTCTCAATTCAGTTGTAATCTTGTGTCCTACAGCAACATTTTACACAAAGCGTTAGATTGATAATTGATTTTTCTGTCACTTGTGGAAACCCTTGGACATTCTTACTTTCCTCTCACTGACCAACTGTTGTCGTTTCTCATTGTTCTCAAACAATGAGAAGATCCACTTCTTTTTTCTTGCCTTATTGTCCTTGTGCCTTGTGGGTCCAACATTCTCCACGTAATTGACCTGTTTCATTTCCTTTGATGATGATGGATTATTGATGAAGTAGACAAGAGCTGAGTTTGCTACAGTCACTGCACTGGTCTTTTAATGGCACCATTTTTCTCTCCCTGTTTTTTCCCAATGGGGAGGGATTTAGTAAGATGTTACTTCATGTAATCACTCAGTGTGAGCAAGAATGTTTGCTTGTGATCACACACATCACCTGATATCCTTAATGTTTATTCATTTAGCCTCAGTGCAAGATATCCTTCTTGAAAAAATTGCAACTACAAATGCAATATCAAAACTTTTGTTATCACTAAATCTTATGTTATGTCTGTAATGTTTGGGAAACCTCATGTACCTCACTATTAGCTTGTTAAAATGATCTAACAATCCTGTTACTTAATGAGCTATTCAAAGCTATAAAGTTAAAGGCAAAGCATGGCCTCTTCCTGATACTTCTTTACAGTTAGCTAGACAGGTTCATCCCTTGAGCTATTTTGTTAAGTCAGGCACTTTTTAGGAAAGTACAATACAATTGCTGGACAAATTACCGACTTATTCCAGTTTGATTTCCTCAGGTCCCATATGGTAATTAGGACAACCTTGTATAATAATCTTCCATGATCAGCTAAATGGCCAGGATGTTTCCCACCAAACAAAAGGTGACCTCAGTCAGGATAACTGCAGTACAAGATTGTGAAGGATAAGTCGTCAAATGATCACATTCTCTCCAAGATTACGTTACGAAATTTCTCACACAATATACACTGAAATATTTACAATTATATTGCAACAATGTGGCTAGTTGGACTAAATGAAACATGCGTTGGTATGATTTGAAGAATTAAGCACTGCTACCAAAATGTTAGGGACATTAATGCCATGTAGGATGGTCTGGGTATCTTTATTCATCCTTGTAGTTTCACTTTGTACAACTTCCTTGTCTTGTTCTTACTTGTTAAACTTTCAGAGAAGCATTTAATAGCATGGACTTATACACCTGGCAATAGAATTGAACTTAACCACGGCAGTTCTATTTGTCATTTAATTTATAACTAATGGAGGGTTAGGAGTCTGTGTATTTATTGCGCTTTTATCATACTGATAATTTTTACATATATTTGAATAATTGCATGTGACTAGGAAGTTTGAGTTTTTTTACCATAAAATAGCACAGGCAATGCTTATTCAACATGCTCTGCAAAAAATACTTTTCATCATGTATCTTTAAATAAATTTAAGATTGTTAAATTTTGCAGGTGCACAGAGTATGCATGTTTGTATACTTGTATACTCTCGAAGTTTTCACACTCAGCTCTGTTGAACTGATTGGCATTTGTACAAAAGTCTTTCTGTAAAAAAGGCTCAATTGCAACATTAAGTAGTGCCTCCAGCCCAGATAGATTCATTTCACAGGTGCTTACAGACTGTAAACTGATACATGTAACAGTGTCATGTCTTGAAAGGACCTCTAAATTGTTCCTTCAGAAAATACAAATGTTGCAGATTAGAGTAGGGGAATTTTCAAGACTGGCAATCCGTCCCCTCCAGTCACAACTTAGCTGTCATTGAGTTGGAAAGTGTTACTGATGTGGCTAAAATGGTCAAGAGTTCAGGCACAGATTTCGTGAAATTATTTTGTATGTGTTATCAATCCACAGGGAAACTAAACAGAAAGAATTATTATAATTAAAAAGACCAACCTGTATGCACTTCAAAAATGCTAAAAATGTGGGATTTTACATGCAATTTGACAAGTTCTAATCATCAGTGTGGATTTTTCTGTGAACTCTCAGATGTGTGGACCATAACTTTACAGTACTGCTACACTTAACCAGCCTTCATGTACTCAAAGTAAACTTTTATGTGTGACTCTTTTATCTAGATATTGATTAACTGCTCAGAGTATTGATTGGTTGACACTGTTGAAGAAGCCTGAAGCCCGAGGCATCCAGCATTGCCAGTTCTTGTTGTGTGGCACATTTGATGGGGTCTTAAAAATTCTTTTAAATGCAAGAGTGAAGACACAGAAAAATCAATAGTGGTCGGTTGTTAACCATCGTTGCAAAAAGCACTTGGAAGATGCTGATTACTTTCATCTGACCAAATCAATGTTTGCATCATCTTAAGTCTTTGGAATTTCCTCTGCTATGTCAGTTCTGTAACAAAATGATTCATTATTTTGGTAATTACTTCATGCCTGTATTTTATTGGAGCAATATTTCTTATGAAAGAATCTTTTTAATAAATCTTAGAGTAAACCCTGATATTCCATGTCCTTGATTGTTTTTGTCAGATGAAAGAACAGGAAACCTGGGCCAAGGTTTTCAGAAATATTCAAAGACTTATTAGGCCTACCATTTTTAGTTGTCAGTTACTTCCTGTTAACAACACACCGATAATCAGTATTTGCCATTGTAGGAATAAAAATTCTTTGTCAGGTTATAAGTAGGAAATAGCAAAAAAATCTAGGCAGAGTATACTCTGTTATGATCAGTTTAGAAAGTCAAACAACCACTTCTATTCCTTTCCTGGGGGCTATGGACTTTTTCTTTGTGTTGAACAAATGGACCAAGTAAAAGATGACAAACAAATAAATGGATTGGGTCAGAAACCGGAAATATTGAGCTATTATGAAGATCTCAAGGTGGCTTCCAGTTAAAAATCAGTGTTGCATGGCTTTGCCCAGACATTGAGGATAGAAGGAAAATATCCATTGATATTTCAGGTGATGGGGCAAAAGGAATGGGTTTTCAAAAAACGGTATCAGTATTGATTCTATTTTGTGCTTGCACAGGTATTATTTTAATTTTTTGGTCTATATTCTACATAAAGTTCCTGAGTCAAGTACAGAGCTTTTACTTGCAGCAGCATGTCTGTTCTATTAAAGTTCTTTCCATTTCCTTCCAATCCATTGACCAGTTGTTGACATCAAAATCTGACAAGAGGCTAACTCTATCAGTTGTCACCCTTATATGTGTTGTAAACCTGTCTGATGCAATGCTCTAGACTGTTTTGATGACACACCACAAACGTCATAACTCACAATTTAGCCATGGTGTTGACATTGACTTCACTGAAATGTTCCTGCTGTCCCCATCAAGACTGAATTCCTATGGTTGAGTTTTAAAAAGAGTGTTTCCATGTCTTTTGTATTAAAATCCAGTGTCCAGCAGCTTGCACACAAAAGACTACCTTTATTAACTATTTTTTCAATGCCATCTTCTTGTAGAGTGCCTTAATCATCAGTGTACCCATATCTTTCCTGATCACAGTTTTGAATCTGTACCGGTTTTTCCCCCTCTTTTTAAACTGTTTTCTTTTTTCGCTTTTTGATTTTTTACTGGATTTTAAATGTAAAATGTCTGCTATTTTTTTAAGAATGAGGAATCTTTTTCTGTGGATGACTCTGATATATTTGTATATATGTGTATTTGTGGTAATGTTTATGTCACGATCTTGATGTACTTCTTTTTGTTTTTTAATGACGACCCCAAATGATCAGCTCCTGCTGGATGGGTTACCCTCAATAAAGATGGTTTAAATATAATAAAATAAAGTGACCATAAAGCCGGTTGGATTTTCTTTCATTATACTTAGTTTGCTGAAAAAGATTAATGGCTCTGCAGTGGGTTCGCTGAACCACATATTTCATTCGTGACTTTTAGAGAAACTGAATGTTTAATTGGTTCCACCTTGCCATCATCAAAAAGCCTGCTTTCTTTTCAGATACACCCTATTTTGAATTTCAATAAACCAACCCTATAGTGAATTCTTACATTTTATGAATGTGCCAAAACCTGTTCTATTTTTTTGATGATATTGAGAACTTCACGTGGGGTCAGTTAGCTGAGGGTTTGCAAATGGAAACCTTTTCTTCTGCTTCTGGATAAAGGAGGGACAACCCCCAGGGCGACCTCATTCCCAGGGTACTAGGTTCACCTGACCCTGCAGGTCTGTTTATTGCAACCTTGAAACTACAAATAAATCATTTCTGCTCAGAGACTAGGAAAATGTGCATTTTCAGATTTCTTTTCACTTTATCTAATCCGAGTAATCGTTTAGTTGCATAGGTTATTCCAAACTGTTAAATTTTTGGGTATTTGGATACCTAAGAAGACAATTGTATTTCATAACTTGGATCTGTTGGAAAAATAAGAGGACATTAAATTTGCTAATAGCATTTATGTTTGTCACCCTGTATTTTGTTAAAAGAAATTTTGAGAAGAACAGCACATGCATGTATGGTAACACATACTAAAGAAGTACATTTGCTTCTGAAGAAATTGCCACTGCACAGAAAATGAAGGAAAGCAAGAAGTTTTAACAAAACCCCAACAGCTGGTTGCAATTTTTCATGCGCTTCATTCTTATTTCAACTTCATGTATCTCATGAAGCAGAACCTGTTCTGCTTTCAATACACGAATTGGAAGCACTAAGTCTGGCTATTTCATACCTGCTAAGTCATAAATTACTTCCATTTTCTGACATAAGATACCTTTGATTTATCCTATCCCTCAACTTGCAATTTTACAAAGATCTTGATCATTGTATACCCTTGTGGTTGTACTATAAATTCCACCACCTACAGACTTATCTGCATTTAGCTCTTGGGAAAATAAAATTTCAGCAGTCATCAATCTTGGCTGACTGGGTAGTCTGTTTTATGGGTTACTTTTTCCACACGTTTGCACATGTGAGCGTTCATTTCAAGTTTACCCTAAAACTCGAAATGAACCCTCAACTGTGATACTGGTACATGTACATGAAGAGTAGATCTGTCTGACGAAGGAGTTTGATCATCAAATACACAGCAAGGGTATCTAATGAGAAATCTTGAACAGGTTTACAAGTTAGCCGCCCCGAGCTGAAGTGCACTCCCAATCAGGAAAAGAGACAGGTGGTTACAAGTAGGTTCTTGCCCGCGTTCTGCGTGTACACAAAGACCATACAAGCCGGAATAAATTAGTTACGCGTACTCGGCGTGCTCCATGTCAAACATGCATATATGATACTTGCCCACCTAATGGCGCACCTATGTGGTGAGAACCAAAAAAAAAAAAATGCCCTCTTTTGTTCCACTTGGAGCAGATAATACATGTAGCTGGGGATTGGAGCTGCTGGGATTCGATGGCAGTTCCATGTGAATTGATGACATGATTTATGAGTTAACTTAAATACTTACAAGTTAATACATATAAGTAAAGATGACAATGAAGTCTCTGAAATGCACTGAAGGCTGTAGGATTCAGGTTTTGTGGGCTTAATTCTATTTATTCACCAGGAATTTAATACCTAATCAGCTTATCGCAATTTAAAGAAAGCTCAGCACCTTTTAGAGTCATTAGCAGCTAGTGTGGTTGCTAGGTAACCTTTCATCTACATGTACATGTATATGTAAGTTTCATTATTAGGAATATTGTACATTGTAAATGATGCAACAGTGTAGCACACAACAGGAATAACCAACTATCAACAAGTTTGGGTGAATTTATTCTTTCTCCTTAAATATGGTCTTTGTTTTGACATTGAGCGTGTATAATATTGATGATTTTTGTTACCATCTGGGTGAACATGTACATGTTTATCCATGCCCTTTTCCCAAGTATTCAGTTTGCTGGCATTTTTGGTCAGAAATTAGTTTCTACATCAAGTCTCTAATATGACTTTAATTTCCTTTAAAATAACTGGATGTTAAATATGAACATAGAGTCCCGGTTAAAATTTCCTGGTAAGTTTCTCCTAATTCAGAAATCACAACTTAAAAAAGAGTCTTCTTTGAAGTTGAATGCCTTCAATAAAATACATGTATATAGGTTTGCTCTTTTCATTGGTTGTGTCAATTGTTTTCTCGCCCACTGGGTCAACTTCCTATATATGAATCAATCATATATGCAGCAATTGTATGAGACCTCTGTTCTCCCTGCAGGTGTTATACACCTGCTCATTAGGATATGCAGCACCTTGAGCAAACTCATATGCCAACTTTGTTTGAGCCAAAGAAACAAAGGCAGACATTTTCAGCCAACAGGAAGCCTGGCACCATGGACCCTCTACTTTGACTGAGTAGAAGGTCCATACTGGCACCATCTCCTGCTATGCCTGCAGAACATTCATCAGTGGTTCCTTATGTTCAGTTTAGGGGTTGGCCAGGGGTTAGAGTAGGTATCTCATGGTTGGCAAGGTTTGTGCCTCTAAAATACTTTGAGAAAGAATTACTCCAGTAGAAACTCAAGTAAAATTTGAGTTTATTGTATTGCATATTTTTTCTTTTAATTGTCCTGTCACTAATTTCAGATGGCTGGGATAAATTTCAGTCTTTGGAATTTAAGAAGTTTGCACCATCCTTGAAACATGCCTTGCCCTACACTATGTTCTAATTATTTAAATCTCCAGAGAGTCTGTTTATATGACAAGTTTGTTTTGTTTCAGAATCTAAAATAATGCGAGCCACATGTACAAGTTGAAGCCCGCATTTTAATCAGGCTGCAGTCCTACATGTATCTAGATGTAAATATAAAGGAGGCTGTCAAGGTTCATTTTGAAAAAAAATCTTGGTAATTGTAGGGCACCATTACAGTATGCCCTGGTCCCAACATTTGGTTTTGTTTATCTTCCACTTGTTCTACACAAGTCCCAAGATGATGTTACAATGTCAGCCAAGTGAAAGGCAGACCTGCCCAGATTGGGTCCAGGGATAATGGAAGTTAGTGTTGGTTTAAAATGGAGCTAAGGTTACTGTCATGCTGAGTGGTCTCATGTGATTACTGTGTGGGTGGCACAGAGAACCTGAGAGTTGTGATCCTATCTTAGGAATCTCAGGATTTCTGATTAGTATTTTCATTTGGTCAAAGCTGCATCATTGATCAACTTCTTCAGGGCTTCCTCTTCTTTCTTCAAAAAGTAATCAAATACACGGTGTAGATTTCTTACAAGAAACATATTTGGAGATTTTTATCATCAAATGGCTTGCTTTAATGTAAATTTTGGGGTTATTGAAATTTGATTAAACTATATAGTATGAAGCTGTAAAATTAAATAAGTGGCAAGCTAGCATTTTTGCACTACTAATTGAATGAGTGGAATAGACTTATTTCGTTGTTTAACTCTCAAAGTACTACCTCATCATGGATGGATCCAGATGGCCAATGGGCCATGCCCCCTCCGGAAAAGAGCCCTTTTTATAAAAAATAATAAGAAAATGGCATTTTCTTAGTCTGTTTGCCTTCCCTCCCTCCCCAAAGCATGTAAAAACCCCCACATTTAGCCTCACCCTGCAGAAAGGCCATACTATATTACTTGAAAAGTATTCCAAACCTTTTGTCCCCCCAAACAAGCACCCCCCTCCTTTGGTTCTGTATCTTCCATAGTCCCTCATCCTCAGATATTAGAATTCCAGGCCTCTCCCTGTGACTTATGAGAACAAGTCAAATGTTATGGGACTCTCTATAAATATGTCAAATCATTCAGTTACAACCAGGGTCAGTCACTCAACAGTAGGACCCTTCAGTGTGACCACTCAGGACAGGTCATAAGACACTATAATTATTTAAGAGCACTTTTGATAACCAGCCTGTTTGTGTCAGAGCTAATGTACCCAAAAGCATTTCAAATTTCTTAGCCCTTCCTGCTTTGTACTCATATAAAATGATCTAGGTAAATAAATTAACTTGTAAGTGGTTTCTGAAATTACAGTAGAGGTTGGTTTGAATACATTGAGGAAGGTCAGTATTTCAAAGAGGTTCAGCCAGGGGCGGTTTAAAGATATTAGATAATAATCACAAGGCAACTTGAAAGTTTAACAAAATCAAAGAAAGAGTGCTCTTGCAGAAGTTCTGGAAACCCAAGAATGAGAATTTACATACTAGAAAATTTGATTTTAATGCTTGTAAAGAAAGATGGGTTCAAGTATTTCAGTATTTGGAACATTCCATTGGTTTTAATGTTCATTTTCAGAAAAAAATTTTCTTGAAAATTTTGCACTTGCTAAAACAAATAGATAGAACAGTAATGAAATACAGATGACAACAATGTTTTTAAAGTTACCCGCCATCAGCAGGGGGGTGAACTTCTTTTCCAACAAGACAGAGCCGTATCTCATAGACTCCAACCATAAAAATCAGCAACTTGCACCATTTGGTTTGTTGTGTATATTTGCTTAACTGTTTGTGGGGGTCATTCTGACCTCTTGAGGGGCGTTTCAGGACCAGGGCTGAGCTCCATGGCACCAGTGAGGTCATCAATCATGAGGGGGGGGGAAGAGGGAAAGGCCCTACACAAATTGTGAGTACACAATAATATGCTATGCTTTGCATTCGTTATTCTAGTTTCATCAAGATGAAAGTAATTTGAATTCATAGTATAATTTCAGTTTTTATATTCTAGTTTTGACAATGCGTACACTTCGGTCAAGTTCGGGCGGCCTGTTCTTGACATGAGTTTCCTGCTCTCTCACTTGAAGGGAACACAACCCAAGAACAATATTCTCAGAACAGGATCACACACACCACCTCCTCATCAGGGTTGTACAGGAACGTACGGAAAAACTCATGAGATTTGATTTTTTAACAGCTGCAAAAACAAGCGAGATAGCTTACAAAGCCGGAGACAATGGAAATTTTGCAAATATAACATTAATAATTTTCAATAATACAGAAATGAATGTTTCTTTATAAATGGAAAAGAATTGGGCCAGTTATCCAAACATTAATACTCTCTAAAAACGCTGTCATGTTGCATGTTGCTTGGCACTAACTTGCAGTGATATCCAGTTGTATGTTCCCGGCATTCGAGCAGCCGATTTACCAACAACATATCGAACTGTTCATGAACAGATGAAAACAAGCCACCTGAACTCAGCCTTTGTATTTAGTTTCCCCTCCGACATGATTTCACTCAGCAGCTTTGGAAGAGGAGGAAGGGGAGGGTCAGAAAAGGGAACACTTGGTGTCACAGTCTCCTAGATGTTACAGTGACTTTAGGGGAACAAGAAGTGAAGCATCAACCAGTCTGATTCCTGCCTACTCCATACTCCATGCAGGATCCAGGAGCATCTTTTAGATTATATTCTGTTGTTCAGGTGCTGGGTAATTGGTTGTCCTGGTGGTGACCTCATCAGGCAAATTGAAAAGCCTCCTGGCAAAAAGTGCTTGCCAGACTCCACCAGTTACTCAGTAATCAATCTTTGCTCAACTTAGTACAGTGCAGTAGCCTTGGGAAACAATTATGCTTCAGATGTTCTTCCAAACTTACTAGATAGAGACCAAGTGTTCATCTTCTATGGTGAAGATTAGTGATTGGTGTTGAATTTGGTTCAAGTGGTTTCTATATTTTAAGTAGAATGCTTGAATTTTTGACAAACATTATTTACTGAATAACAGCTCTACTGAACCAAACACTGCATCTCCCAGAGTCCTGGAGACTAAAACTGGGTATGAGATATATCAATCATCAGCCTTCTTGTGGGCAGAATTGGGAGCATTTGGGCAAGAGACATCACCTTTGAGGTTGTAACTGGTTTAGAGGTCAACTTAGTCCATAAAGAACCGGCTAGTTTAATTAATATGGGCAGAGCTGTTTTGGATGTAGCCTTGCAATTGCCTTTTTGGTAGGAATGCTGCACAATGAATGTTGTGATGGGACCATCTTGATGTGTACAAGGTTGGGTTTTAATCTGGGTTACAAAAGGTAGTGGTTTTGGTATCATGCATGGATCTTTGGTAGCCAGAATGAAAGGAGGGATTGATGTGAGTGGGAGGGTTCAGCTTAGATGGAGGCAGGCACCAGGCATGTACATGTATGTACTCTATTGCCATTTCTAAAAATGTAGAGCTGTGTTAACAAGAGAAAAAGACTTCTCCCTTCTTCTGGCATTCTGGTGTCTCCTTGCTTCCTACTGAAAAGAAATCTGTTTGACATTGATGCAGTATTTGACTGGAATAAATACCTGGTAGGCCACCATGTTTGTCACTTGTTGACCCAGGTCATTCTGTAGGGGCTGATATCCCTTAATTGATTGATAGACTGACAGATTATGGATCCAGGGGTCGTTTTCTTGTGACTCTGAAAAAATGGACATGATCTTGCCAGCAAAATTACTTGCAGTTTGACATTAAATGGGACTGGTTGGCTTTTATTTCATTGTAAAATTTTAAGGTGGCATTGTTTCTTGGGATTGGTTTGTTCTAGGTAATGAAATAAGGCTTTTCGTCACTCCTTCCCAATCGATTCCGGATATGTACTTGATCCAGAACATTGCACTTTGTAAAGTTTGTAATTTGACTGTAGGAACAATAAACTTTGTTCCCAAAACAAAATATACAGTAGTATGGGAGAGTTAGCAGGTGACACCCCCAACCCAATGACCTTGCAAAATGTTGCTGATATGCAGGACCACTGCATCAATATAATAAATTGGATGATTTATTGGAGGGGTTGTGTTTGAAACAGGTGGTTCTGCATCCTGACATTTCCTGCAGATTTCTGGGGGGATGATGTTAGGATCCTTCAGGGCATTCCCAAGAGCCTTTTGAACCCTTGGGATTATTCTATTACTGGTTTGTGTAGTGGCCTTGTCTAGAATGATGAAGAGGGATGGGGTAGCTTTTACATGCATCATAGGGCACGAAGGTACCGAAGGTACCGGTACATGTTTGTAGACAGGTTTGGGAAAGAAAGAGAAATGTGAAACAAATGGTGTGAAGTTTGTGCATGTTCAAGTTGCTTATCTCATTTTGCCTGTCCTTTTTGGATCAGCCAGTCAGGCATCCAGTGTCGTAAAAAGGTTATGAGGTGGTTTACTGCCAGAATAACTAATGAAGTTGAAACATAACTCTTTCATCAACACCGTGAATCTGTAAATCCAGTACAATTGTCAACAATCTTTGTGTAACTGAACACTTCTTCAAACTATCCTTGAACTACATTCTTTTCAACACAGATAGACCTATAGAATCTTGACCATGAGAGTTATTGACAAAGTATGAAATTTGGGTAACTACAACCAGTATAAGTGATCACTGAGTTATTTACAGCACTTCTGTGGTACAAAAGTATCAGGTATTCATTCATTGCCTTTCGGCAGTCATTGCGACAGGAATCTATAAAATGCAACTGTCAAATTTCAAGGCTTCAATTTCAGTCATTGACAGATATGGATGTGGCTTGTGTCCCCAGAGGGATCTGTTCAAGTCACCTATGGACCAACATTCAAAAAGAATTGTGGGTAGGGAATTGTTGGTATGGATATGGTCATTGAAAACACTCTCCCATAAGGCTTTCATTCCTTCATACCTCTGTGTAAATATTCAGGGAACTAAACTTAAGAATCTGTTTTCACAAAGGAGGCTAATATCGGACTGTGAGATGCAGCGCTCACAAAAATTTCCTAAATACCAAAATCAACTTTGTGGGTTTGCTTCAGTTTGATGGATTCAGAACAAGAGAGAGAGTACATTGTATGCATCTTTGTTCATATGTGGCACTATGGCACAGAGCATACATAAGTCATTTTGCAAATGAGCCTATTAACAAGTGCGGATAGATGGGTACTTGGTGCACAGAGGGAGTGGCATTTAAACCACAGAGTGGAAAATTTAAATTGATTGAATTCAGATACCTTTGCAAAAATGCCAGTCATTTGACACGTATGGGCACAGGCAGTTTCACAAGTTAATGTCTGACATATCTTTGCACACTACAGCTGTGTATCCCACTATCTCCACATTGACTGTAGAAAGAAATATGACTTACTGGCAAAACTGTGGTGTGATCACACACACAGATTTTTTTTCAGATTGGCACCACAAAAGTTGATTTCACTCTCTGATGGCACACATTATGTTCTAAATTTAGTACAAGCAGGTGTGACAAAAGTTCAATTGAAAGTTCATGAACCACGTCCACCCTTAACAAAGAGCCTGCAGAGCTCTTGGAATGTTAACAGTCGTGGTATTTGCTTAAGGCACAAACATGAACACATGGATTTTCTGGTAACTCTAAACAAAGATTTAGGTTTAAAGTATTGTTGACTGATAACAAATTTTGAAATGTGTTCATGGAGTTCTATATTCATCATGCTAGATACTTCTCAAAGTCTTTGACCTGAGGAATGAGTTACTGTCGGGAAATTACATTACATCAAAACTGATGAAATTTAATGCCAACTTTTGTATATGTCGTATTTTCATTATTGTTTGTAACAGCCTTGAACATGTTAGAATGGTACATAATGCCCCTGCAGTTCAAATCACATCCTGATTTTTATGATGTCTCCATCCACCATACAGATAGACCTGGATATAGCCTTGTTATCAGTTGAACATATGGCCAAATCTCTACCTGATAATTTTACCTGAAGGCACACCATATTGACAGTCCATTCCTCACGGGGAAACAAGGTTTTCCACAGTCACAGAGATTATGATAACCCAATCATACATGTAATTGCCATTAGTAGGGGAATTCCCTAGGGCTGGTCTCTAAGTGTCAGAAGCAATTACTTCTCTTCTGATCTTTGAAGAGGAAATATCAAGATTGACACTTGGAGCAAGCTACAAATACACGCATTACGATTTTAGACTGTGCTTGTGAGGTTGTCTGTATTTTACAAATCTTGCTCCTATCTTCCAGAAAGAAATGTTTTGTCTTAAAATTTAAAGCATTAGTCATTTTTACTTCCTCGGGGATTTTGTTTGTGGTTTTGAGTCTTTTCCACTGGCACACCATGGCTTTGAAGAATCCAAACCATTTCTTCTCCCTTATAACTGAAGAAGAAACAAACAATTTAAAGAAACAGCTAGGCTGAAGCAGAGTTTAGGAGAAAGGCAATACAAATATGTATTCCTAGCTTCCAGCTTCCCCAAACTCATTTTACAGTTGATGGAGGAATAAAAAGCCAAAAAGGCCTCTCAAAATCTGTCAGTTATCTCACTCTAGGGCTACAAAAGAGGGGGGAAAAGCCAAGTCTTGTTTATGGATGTGCCAGTCAGATGTTCCAACTCCTTCCATCAACAATACTGTTCTTATGGGTCTGTATTGTGTATGAATGTTTAGGATGTCTGAATAAACTGCGCTGAATGTGGTTAACCACACATGCCTCCGGCTCCATTGACTACTGAGACTATGCCCAGGCCAATTTATAGTTACTATGGGTTAAAAGGTTTAGGAACACCAGAGAACAAGGCTTGCTCTTAAGTTGATGATCTTCACGTGTTGAAGTACAGAGAAATAAACCCAGGGTTGGAGGTTGTAACCTTGCCTCTTGTACAAGTACATGTACAGTTCATGAACAAGACATAAACGTTAAAAAAATTATTTGTGGCTTTAGATATTAGTTGAGAGGCGGGCTAGATGAAACTGTGTTGTTTATATGGATAAAGGGTTGCAGTCAGACTGACTCCTGAAAAGCTGCAGGAGTTTTATGTCATGGTAAAAGAAAAAATAGACACCTTTAGCTTTCTTTCCATTGCATGAAGAACAAATTCTGAAACATTTTTGAAGATTACATTGAAGAAACCTGTAATAATAATCTACATTTGAAATTAAGTATCTCTAATATTACGATATCTGCCAAATTTAATGCCTCTCATTATGAGATTTTGACAGATGTAGGCTACCTACTCACCTTTAGTAAACAGGGATTTGATGTAGAGCTTAAGTGGAGTAAACTGCCACTGAAAAGATGAATTTAAATGTATGTATAAATGTGATCAACATGTACGAAATGAATGCCGTAGCAATCATTCAAAGAGGTTAAAGCAGAGCATTATTTAAACTGTCACCACTGTTTCTGTACTCTCAAGCACTTCCCTATTCATCTCTTGTGGAACAGCACTTGGGGTTCTGATACTCAGGTGGGCCTACAATCACTTTATTGCTCAGTTGATTGAGATTGAATTTTTGGAAAATCCACAAAGAAAACTCCAACCCTCTCGGTTCTCCATGTTTGGTTCTCTTTGGGGAGTAAAATCAATAACCTAGGGTGGATGGAACACTTTAGTTGTCTTAAAGTCTCAGACAAAGCTGGAAATGATTCCCAGATAATGCAAACATTTATCCAGCCTGGCTTTGTAGATGGAACTCTCAATAGGGTGATAACAGTCCAGCTTTCCTGGACAGACCCACTTGTTTTCACTCCAAATCTGTGAAGAAACAAATCCCCCTGAGAATTGTACTAGTTTCAGTATTGAGCCCTTGCCTTTTTTCCGAGCAGTCACAAAGAAGGTAAAACTTTGTCTCACTGTATGCAGGGGTAACATTGCATGTACTTCTTGTAGTTAACAAGCCTTCCCAACAATTCACTTGACTAGTGGGGCATCTTTCTCCATAGCCACCACACTTTAACTGTTGTGATCTGTGCGATTTCACTCATCTTACATTCTCCATGTTCAAACCTCTGCATGCTTGTTTGGTTCACACTGATCAACATTGTCCCAATTTATAAACAAAAATGTGCCAGGTTTCACAGAGGTCTCCAGCCATAATGAGCCCTCAGGGGAATGGAATAACCCCTTTACACACCATTTCCTGTTCAAGTGCTGTGAAAATAGATCACCTTTTTGTTTGGACTTATTTGAGTAAAGCTTCTAAGAGCAATGTCCTTAGACAGCAAAGCTAATTGCTGGAGAAGAGAGGGAGAGAAGAAGGCAAACTGCTTTGCAGTGGCAGAATACCCAGCGATACATAGATACATGTACATACATGTACATGTACATGGTCTTAGCACAAAGGAGAGTCTGCTCTTGTTACTTATTGATTGTAGAGTGATTTTGGTTTGTATCTTCTGAATTGTTTATATAGCGCTTTCAACTGATCAAATATGAGCTCATGACTTCAGTTCATCTTTTGTACTAGAAAAAAGTGATATTCATCTGGCAGCAAAATGTCCAGTATTTATAACAATTTCTGCCTGTAGTTCAAACATGGAAGTATTCAAAATGAAAATATTCTCAGACTGAAGTATGGTCCACACATGTTATCAGTTATTATGTGTTATAAAGAAGGGAATTGTTTTCACTGAAACTGAAAATGATGATCACATATCATGAATCAATCAGCACTTTTGGAAAGACTCACTTCTACATGTTTTTGGGAGGTCTTTAAGTATTTTTGCAGACCTTCAGATCACTTTCAAGACAACACACTACTGACTTGCATGTACCTACAAGAGGCTAGCCATAAATTTGCTTAGAATCATAGAATTTTCTGTTGATCCCAAATTTCATTTCATCTCTGGGCACAGTCGTCACAATTTGGATTTTTGCCAAGTACATAAAAAATTTTGGTTTCTTTTCTTTGATTGATGACAAAAAGAAAGCTTTGAGTGTTGACGTCAGGTAAAGAAGGATAAAAACCTCTGGCTTTTCAAAACATTCTAAAAAACACTCAGAGGAAGTATTTCAATCACGGTTTCTATTAAAGTTTTCTGTCCGGCTTTCAGGTGGACCACTTCCCAAAAGCCATGTTCCCATTTGTAGATTTGCAAAATTAAATCTAATGGGAGCACGTGGTAAACTAACATCCCTGTCAACTTACCATGCCCGTGATGTAAAACTGACTTGCCAAAAAGGGGTGCGGAAGATGCCAAGGTAATTTAGCAGGGGCACCAAAAAGTCCAATGGAAACAGTCTCCATACAATGTGTATTGACCGCGACCACGTTAAACCTACGAACAAGACTGCCGCTACACAGAGATTGATAGTTGTATGGTTCCCAGTCTCCTTGCATACAGTACAGCAGCATGCTGCACACACACAATTCTTTGTCCGATTTTGCCAATTTTGTTATGATTTATACAGGGCTGGCAATGTATTCAGCTACTGAATATTCTGTTATGGTAAAAAAAAGTCCATGTGGGAATGCGGGATAGATTGACGTGATTGAATGTCATGGAAAGATTCCACATGGCTGCAGAAGAAATAGGTCCAATAGAAACAGGCCAAAGTGAGCTTCTGTTGAAACTCCTTTCTCTATTTAGTACTTGCTAAAAGGAATGTTTGCTGAAAAAAATACACCTGTTTCATATCTTTGGCAAGACCACCCTGCAAAACAAAATCCATTAAAAAAATCACCATCCAATAAATGAGTGCAATCTAAACTGAACATAAAACACCCAGAATCTTCAAATCCATCAACTCTACTTTCCAGCAGGTTTCAGTGCTACCAGTTCCAATGACTATTTGTAAACGACAAAAGTTGCTGTCTATACCAGGAAGTTTTCAAGTGTAAGGGTTGTTCGTCCATTCATCTATTCAAGGCATCTCCTCTGGGAAGAGGAAATGGCCAGACAGAGAGCCCGAAAGTCTGAGTCAAGTACATTTTGTTTACCTGACTGAAAGGAAGCTGTTTTACTGAGGGATTAGAGTTTAGTTTCTAATGGCCCAGAATTATGAATGGGTTCCTGTGTGTAAGCCTGGGGTGGATTAGATGATTTGTTTTGTTCAAGAAATACCTTACGCTCTTTTTTATTAATCTGTTTTGAGAGATTTTTTCCTCTGTTATCTGCCCTTTAAAATGTTTTGTTAGTGTGGGATAGTTTTGGGCCTTTTAGTGATTTCTACAAAGTAAAAGGAATGAACTATAATGCAATCAGATAAGTCATAAACCTTTTTAATGGTAATTTGGAGCATTGCCTTGGTATGTAAAACATAGTGTATAAATTAGCAATCATAATAATTTTCCTACGAGGGATAACTTAAATTTTGCACCTGCATTTTACATCTGGTAACCTAGTTTGATAACCGTTAGGGGCGCTCTGCTGATGTGGCAGTTAATTTCTCAGCGCTGACTAATCATGCAGGTTCCCCACACTTTTTGTTTGTATTTAGATTTCTTTTCTTTACTCAAACACTGCATGATACCAGAATATATAGGGAATGATCTAATAAAAATGATCTCTCCATGTGGGTTGGAGTATCAGTGGAGAATACTTGAGAAACTAATGGAGATGACTTTTTTGGTCTCTTTTCTCGCAGGTCTCTTTCCACACATCTTCAATCTTGCCACCAGAGCTCGCATCACCACTAATGCTACCTGTGGGGAGAGAGAACCTGAGATGTATTGCCGACTGGTGGAGCATGTCCCTATGGGTGAGATGCAGATGGAACCCTCCCATGCCCAATGTCAGATCTGTTACCTGTACAGCACTGACCCTAACCATAGACACCCCATCTACAATGCCATTGATGGGACTAACTCCTGGTGGCAGAGCCCCACATTAGCAAATGGGAAACACTACCACTGGGTTACCATCACCCTGGATCTACAACAGGTGAATCAGAGGTTAATGAATTGTAAAGATTTTGACAATAGAACACGGTTGAGCTTAAATTATCTAACAAACAGCCAACCTTGGCTAATGCATATCAGTGCTTAAAGACATGTAGATGGATACAATAACAAAGCAATGGAAAATCAGAAATCATAAAATCAGAATGAAGATAAAAGAAATACTTCCACACTTGTACACCTGTTACAGAATGTTCTTTTTTGTCATATGACAGAGTAGACTTTCCTTTGACTAATGTAGTAACAAGATAAAAGTATTGTATCCTAATACACACATATTTCCAATTGATACAACGTTATTTCACATTCCATGACAATATTTAATGTGCTAGTTTACAGCTTGTAGTGCGATTTGAAATGCTCACATTAACAGAAGACAGACCCACAGCTGCCAAAGCCTGGAATTATTTATTCAAAAGTCTTTAAATAAGGCAAATAAAATTTCCTCAAAGGGCAGACTCAGTTTATTCCTGCTGTCATCAGCTTTGTAGTGTGTTTAGGTGAAATAGCGGGTGATTTATCCCTTGAGAGAGATTTGTAGCCCAAACTTTCACCCATCGGTTTTTTTAATACAAGCATCCATCTGCGTGAGTCTGTCTGTTTGTCTGCCCTTATTTGTGTCCTACTGTTTGTCCTTTTCACCCAGCATTTGCACAAGTGTGTTGGTTTATTTTCCTTGTCAATTTTGTGTGTGTTGAGCTTCAAAGAAAATTTTTGAATCAGAATTTTCCATAGAAGAAAGCCTGTGCAAGCCTGCAGTTATTTCTGTTATGATGTTGGACTTGGAATCATTGTATTATCCCTTTTTTGTGGCATATTTAGTATGATTTTTATGCAGGATAACACAATGTTGTTTGGTTAATTTTCTCTTTAACAGTTCTGGAAGTTTCATCCATCCACATATTTGGAGCGAGCTTAGCTTTTAAACTAATGTTTTCCTTAACTTTTTTTCTTAAAAAAGCCATTTAACAAAATGAAACATTCCCTATGCCTCTCAATCAAACTCTACCCATGCTCAACAGCCGTATGTGTTCACAGAAAGAAAGCATTTGTCCTGCCTGCCAAATAAGCTATCAGTCAAGTACTGACTGCTTGAAATATAGGCCACACATATGTGGTCTTCATTGCTAGCATTCCAAGATGATAAAACAGTGTCTGGAATTTGCTTGAATTCTCTGATATAAACATGCTTTTTAATTTGTTCCTTTACAGCATGTGTAGATCCCATGCTTCTGTCATAAAAATTATTTTGATGGTAGTCTCCACATTCTTGGTTGATTTATTTTCCTGTCTGATATATATGCAATTTTGACGTCTGGTATTTGATTAACAAGAAAAGGTAACATAAAAATACTATTAAATTTCATGTAGAAATGTTGAAATATATTTTTAAAAGAAACATTAAGCAGAAGCATAGTTATAACAAAGGGTAAGAAAAAATAATTCATACTCAGTACACAAAAACCTTCTTGCAATTATTATTGGGGGAAAATCCAAGGGAAACTATCGTATGCATGGAAAATTTAGTCTGAAGAGGCCTCCCTCCACCATCAGCCATGTGTGTACTTTTATGGGTTGGCCTAGGTTCATGTTAAGAGCATGGGAACACTGACAAATTTGACTAGGCTGGTTCTGTTCAAAACCTTGCCTGGATGTGGATCAGAAGGGTGTACCCCAAGGGTACAGTAACCCAGATTGCATAGGCCAATCACCTTTGGCATTTCCTTATATTATACCTCCATGATTTTAAGAATTCATTCATTTTTTAGCTAATATTCTGAAAATAAATGTGTCACATTTTGCATCAGCCCTCTAAAATCTTAAAAGACTTTAGTTCAATTAGTAGCTAGTAAGATTCATTGAATCAGAGTGAACTTGAAGAATTCAAACCTCCGTATATAGACACTGAAATTCTTGTGGTCTTGTATATTTACAAAAAGGAAACCCATCATTAAATGACTTCATTCCCTTTATTTGTTCAGTTATACTGGTTTTATAATACTGGCAGAGTGTCCCTCAGTCCATGCATGTTATGAATTGAAAAAGGAAGATTCACCTTTTTCTCAAATGAAAATGAAATTCTTAAGGAAACTTCAGATGGAGTGGAGCTCTTACGGTAATGCTTTAGATCAGGGCATACAAATTCAAATTAAAGAATTCCTTTTTTGTGTGTAAAATAAACAGTGAGTAGTCTATGCAGTGCACTTTTGTGTGGTTCTTCAGCCTGATTCAGGGTCATTAGGAAAATTGAATTTATTGTATTTGTTCAGATTGAAAATCTCTGTATAATTGGGTTCTCGGTTACAATACAGATGGAGAGGGAATTGCTTCACACTGAAATCTATGAAAGTGAAAGAATCACATTTCTTTTTCAGTAAGAAATTTTGATAGTGTATTGTATTTAAGAGAAAGGTTTTCAATTTGCAAGAACTAGTCCTTCAAACCTCAACCATGTTTATACACACCTGTTATTCCTTCTCACACTTGACAAATCTCGAGGGTTGACGCAGGGTTGAAAACTGGTGACGATTCACACTTAAAAATTTTCAACCCCGCGCCAACCCTGTATCAACCCCAAGATTGATTTTAACCTGGGTTGAACTCAACCCTGCTCTGGACCCGGGTTGAGAATTTTTAATCTAGGTTGAAAAGTGTTTGTTCTCATTTCCAGGTTGAACTTACCCTGATAAGCTTTGTTCGCACAAAACAAGTGTGAAATAATACCGCGTTGAATGTGGGGTTGAAAAATCACATTTTCAGGACGGTCATGGGTTCGCCCAGGGTTGAGTTCAAGCCGGGTTGAGAGCTGTAGTGTGAAGAGGCCTTTATAAAGGCTTGTTGATGTGATTCACTGTAATATAGGTATTGTTTTCATAAATTTATTTCCAGGACTGAGAATACAGGTGTTGGAAATCAGAATAGGTTTGCCCATTTCCTGCACAGTGTGAAATTTCCAAAGCAGAGAAAATGATGATCAACCATACACAGGATGGTGGTTTTGCAGGACTACCTGTGTAAATACTGCTTCAGTTGATTTTCTTTGCTCAACAAAAAATTGGTTTTAAGTTTATGTCAACTTCGTCAGAAGTGCAGATGTGATCTGTTTAATCTCATATTGCTGCCTGCAATTTTCTCCACTACTCCCAGGAGTGGTAAAGCCAATTTTCCAATGATGCCCCGAAAATTCGGAAGCATTTTTTTCCAGCTTTAACCTGGGGGTATTTATGGATCCTATTCGATTGAATTCTGCTGGAGATTTAGCTGCTCTTATGCTTCCATGATTTCCTTACTCTTGAATGGCCAAGTGTACTGCAGTGCCAAGAAAGGTGAAAAGTTCAGTTTCCTATCAGAGTTGGTCTTGGATTTACTGGTGTCTGTGTCACCAAACCTAATCCACCATAAGTTTTGGTTTGGTGCAGGTGAAGCCAATCATTCAAACTTTAATAGGCATATGGTAGGTTGTTCTCCCTACAATTTCCAAAGCTCTGTTCCAAACTAACAGAATTCCACATGAAACTAAACAGTTGTAGCTAGTAACGGGTATCACTTCAGGAGCAGAATCTTTGAAATGAATATGCAGGTGGTAAACAGTCCTCTGGGCTCTCCTTAGGAGTTTTGTCTTCCCTCCCTGCCTCATTCAAGCTTTTATAAGAAGGAACAACCTTACATTTAAATTACCAAGTTTGCTATAAGAATATTTTCACCATTTAGTTAATCCAAAACAAAATGTGAGAAACCTCTTCTGTCGTATCAATTCCAGGACACATGTACATTTCAACTTGAACTTTTGTGACAAGATTTAACCATATCTAGCAACAGGCAAATGGTTTAAATGTATCATGTTTCTAATCAGTGTTTTGCCAGTAGTGTTCAGATATTGTACTTTAGAAACGGAAGCTTAGAGGGAATAGAAAGTTAAGCAGATTTGCAGATTTTAGTTCGAGTGGATATTGTGCTGTAAGTTGGGTATCACTTACATATAGTCCAAGTGGAATTTTCATATGCTTTGGGGTAGATCGTAATACAAATTCTCCAGTTAGTTTCCATTTTCATTGAGGGGGTGATTGTCTTGTGCTGTTTCTCTGATACTGGAAGACTGTGTGTGTTCTCTTTATTTTACTTTGTTAAAACTGATGGAGTAAAGAAACTGCTATGCATGTATTATTTAAGGTATCCCAAATAGCACAGAGTATTAACATTTCATGAGGTCCACTCCTTTTTTGGCAAAGCTTGTACCAAGGGACAATGCTACTCATTAAGAAATGTTTTGTTTGGTATCTTTCTTTCTGTAATGTTCCACACTTCTGGACACTTTCTTTATGTCCAGAGAACCAATGCAGATATTTTCAGAAATGCCACCTCTCTTCAAAAGCATACCTACAGAAGGCAAAGCCCCCACTCAATCCTTCAAATGCCTGACTAATTTTCAGACACATTTACTTAAACCTGAAAATTGGCATGTTTTGCCAACTGTCCAATGTGGACAGTATTTTCTTGCCTTGCCCTGTGGCTGTCACTTTACACACCTGTAAAATGTGTGACAGGAGCTTAGATGGTGAGTAATTCTTATTTTTCAACAGTGGTATTGAAGACTGCACATTTGGGACTCTCATTCTCACTAGTGGCATTTACAGTCCTTCAAAATTTTACATGTAGGCTAGTCTGTAGTTCATCATTTTAACCCAGCTCCTACCTGTCCTAAATGGAGTCACACAAGTTCAGTGGTATCAGATTTCATTGCTGTTTTTCACTTCACCAGTTGTCCATATTTATACAGGTGTTCTATTGTCAGAAATCATTTAATTAGTTTGAGCTTAATTTTTCTTCAGAGAAAATGCTTACAACCTCAGTAGGTGTCTTTCCGGGTTTACCATGTTGAATAAGAAAAGAGGCTTTAGTAAACACTTTAGCCCTAGGCATTTGTTCCTCTTAGGTGTATTCAAAGCCATCCACAGATCAAAAGAGTGTCGGGAACAATTTTCAGTGTACGAAACTGCTTGCACATGCCCAGTGAGGCTGATAGTTATTTCCCATGATCATACTTCTCATATACCACAGGTGTCTCGTTATATTGTAGATGGTTGTCAATCATTAGTACAGCATGATTCACTGAATAACCCCCAAGCATTTCCAATAAGCCCCTCCAACCCCTGTCAGCAAAGTTCATTTATATGTCACAATTTGAGACTTGAGAAGTACTGAATACATCTTAGCATATATCAGATTTTTAGGCCAACACATAAAAATGTCATTAAAACAGACTAAACAAAAAGCTTTTTAATAGAATAGAATAAATATTTGGGTTAGCCTCATAAAAATTGGGATTAAAGTTGAGTTGGTGTATATTAAATAAAGTTGAGATTGACAGAGTATATAGTCATACATGTGGGTTCTTGTTCCAAAGATGACTTAAGAATTATTCAAAAAGGTACAAGTTACTTGTTATGATTCTGCACATTTTATGCGGAAACCGTCGATTTAATGCACCACTGCAGACTTCTCACTCTGTTGGCTGTGAGCATTTAAGGGGAATGCTTTCAACAGTCAAATTTGTGTCCCATGTTTGTCTACATATCACCCACCCTTCATTTATACACCTGAATTGATTATGCCATATACTGACAGATCTACTCATGGAAACATTCCCATGGTAACATTCCCAGGTGTACTTGAGTAAGAAAGACAACACGTCAGTTGTCTGGCAGAGTCATACATCCAATTCTTTTTGTAAGCTTTGGAGGTAGATTTCCCCTTGTACCACCAATAGTACTGTTCAGAGTCAAGACTTTCCAAGATTATCAAATGGTCAATTGGGAGATACTATAACATTTTGAAAACCTATAGTGACTGCTTTCAACTCAGATTGACTTAGAAGACTGGAATTTTCCATTATCAGATAAAATCTAGACAAAGTTTTTGAATTCCAAAGGATAGGGATAGGCAACAACTTAGCAACAGTGTTTGTTAAAAGAACCCAAACCTAATCTGCTGAACTTGGGTTAGATTATAAACCAGCCTTGTTTATAATGTTTTTAGGGAAATCCGATGAAATAAATGTCTTCCAGACATGGTATTCTGAAAGACATTGCTTGTGGCTAGGGTCAAATAAGTTAATTTTCAGCTTTTCAGATTTTACAACCAATATTTCATATCTGCTACCACTTCCTCTGAACAAACTCTGTCCTGTTTGGCCCCAGGCCACTGGTTTTGGTTTGGCTTGGCCTGGTGTTTGAATACCCCAGTGAAGTTTATTGACTCTCTTGGTCTGTTGATGAGATGTGATGTCAAAACATATCACTTACTGCCTCCATAATTCAATGGTTGGTTGAGACAAGCCAGGACACAGGCCAAAGGCAGGGAGGGGCATGTGTCAATTGATGGAAGTTTTCCATCTACATCTCTCTCCATGTGATTTTAGAATTCTTGTCAAGATGGTCTCAGTGATTCAATAATTGACTTGAGTATTTAGTTTCTTCTCTGAGGGGTTTATCAAGGTGTGAGTAAACTCAACTTCTTTGATGTTGCAGGAGTTTTGTGTTAGACTGAATTTATTTTGAACGTGATGTAATGTAAGACAAAATAATATTTTCACCCTTGAGCAGAATGTACATTTCATTTTATTCTCTTTACATTTCCACCAGACAAATGCAACAAACCTTTAGGTTCTTGTGAAAAAAGAGAATTCCTTCATATGATACTAGTTGTAGTATGAAATATGTATCAGATGATATCAAGTAACAGACATAATTATGATGTCCTTATTAAAAAAGTTTTTTTGCATTTGTATGAACTGTTACAATGAGAATACCAATTGACTGACATTAAAAATTCTCATAAATTAATCTAGTTGCTTCTTAGGATAAAGAGGAACAAATGTGGCATTGAGTGTTCTATATCTTTCCCTGCACAAACAAATTCACCTACACCCCTGAGTAGCTCTGACTTTGCTTTTACATCTGTGGTTGTTTTCTTTACATTCTTAACTTATAGATCTTCAATGTAGCATATGTCATTGTCAAAGCTGCAAATGCCCCTCGACCAGGCAATTGGATCTTAGAACACTCAGTAGATGGTATCAACTTCCAACCTTGGCAATACTATGCTATGTCAGATCTAGAATGCCTGCGAACCTATGGGATTGCCCCAGCCATTGGAATGCATCGATTCCGTAGAGATGATGAGGTCATCTGCACGTCGTATTATTCACAGCTTGATCCACTTAGTAATGGGGAGATTCATACCTCTATTGTCAATGGCCGACCAAGTATACGAAATCCAAGTGAGACCCTTATGGTACGTAACAAGAGTGGAATAAACTGTCATTTTATAAAATAAGCTCTGTTCAGTACTGGTCACATTTTGGTAATATTCAAAATGTTTGAAGTGTACTGGAAGTTGTCCATTTTATATGGACTCATTTTACATTGTACATAATGAACATTTTTTTCTTTGCAAGACAAATTCTTTTCTCATTCTTTTGGAGGGGTGTTACTTGAGTTAAAAAGGTTAGGTTTTTAATGGGTGAAAATGGAAGAGAAAATTTCATTTTAGATCTTATTTTACATGTAAGCTGTGATATATTGCCATCAAGATGAACCTTAAGCAGTCACTCTGATTATCATAAACTCAATTCTCGTTGGAAAACTGTTGAAGATTTGTATTATGCCTTTATCCCTGCAGAAATTCATGGCTGCAAGATTTGTGAGGTTACGATTTCAGAAGATTCGTACACTTCTGGGTGGACTCATGGCTTATGAAAATAATGGCTTCATTGATGAGAATGTGAATAGACGGGTAGGCAATGCAATTGTTAATCTTCACATGGCCAAATCTTTTTCCTGCTGAGTTACATACATATATATAGTTACGATTGTATTTTAGCTCTTCAGTTTTGAAAAGCACATTGGGACAGTAATTTTCTATAAACAGTCATGAAAAATTAAATTTACACTTAGCAAAGAAATTATGCAAGTGTGAAGTTCTGACCTAGAGGATGCTGTAATGTACTGGTTCATTTCACAATTTTTGACTGCTATTTGCTGTTGTACCATTTCCAGTTCACCTTTTGGCACCATCTTCTGCTAGTTTGTTTATGTTTTCATCTTGTCACTGCAAGGGTCTTAGTACTTTTAGGTGCCAAGAGAGTTTTTTGCCTGATTGCCTGAATTGGGGGTTGCATGGGGTGTAGTTTAAGCACTTAGGAACACCCCATTGGGTTTTCACTTGATGGAATTGCACCAAGATAACGTCTGAACAATTGTGACAAGGTCGTTCAACCCTGTGCTAACTTGCAAGTAGCCTAAATGTCTGCTGACCCTTTCCAGAAAAACATGCCAGTAATCGGTATGGAAAACTGCTTATTTCCCCTTGAGAATTCTACTTTGTATTTGTAATGTGAAGTGTATAGGATAACATAAATTAAGGCTTGTAAATTGTCATGCTTGTTTAGTCAACTTCAAAGAACCAGAGCTATTTAGAAATCTGAGCCACAAGTTCTGAGCTAGGGTTCTGAACTAGGAAAGAAAGTGGGCAAGTGGGATTGAGTTGGAACTGACCACTTAAATTGTCCTTTGCTTTGCCCAGCAATTCAGGGTGTTAATGTTTTTAAAAAAGTTAAAATTATTCAAAATGTATTTTAAACCTCAAACTGCAGAGTAGGCTTGAAATAATGCACATAACGTTCTAAAGGTCAGAGTTTCATTACTTTACTGTTCAGTGGGTGCTAGACAACTCATTGTGCAGTGTATATCAAGTCACTTTACTTTTAGTTGCAAGTACTGTTTGAATAACCAATACTCCTGTGTTGTTGCTTTTTGGTTGGGGTAGTATTTCTACTCCATTAAGGATATCTCTATTGGAGGACAGTGCATATGCTTTGGTCATGCCCGCACTTGCATACAACACCCAGATGCAGGACCTGGTCAGCCTGTAAGTGACATAACATGAATAACAGGTTTCTATGAATGAATTGGTTGTTAATTTAAAAGCAAATAACCCCTTTGACTGTTAGAAATATTGTGGAGGAAGCATTGTTAAGGCACCAGAAATGTTTGATTACTGTAGAAGACACTGCTACAGTGTTTCATCAAACTGTATGGGATAAAGAAATCTTTTCCTTTTTGAGAGGTTGTGCTTTATTTCTACATTAGTTTTTTTACAATATAATGAAGACAGTTTGGTCAATTAAAACTCATATAAAAACTCGTATGAAAACTCTCTCAGCCTCACTCCGTTGCTTTGAACCAACTTGGGTCTTTTTTTTTTCATCAGGTGCTGAAGTGTGTCTGTGAGCATAACACTTGTGGTGAAAGCTGTAATGAATGCTGTCCAGGATTTATCCAGAAGGTATGGAGGCCAGGGAGTAGAGACCAGAGCAACGAGTGCGAACGTAAGCAGTTCAGGACAATACATTAAAAACCCAGCAAAGTTCATTTTAATGCACTTAAATTCTGCTTAGCTTTGTGCAATTCTGTCTCCAAGTATCAGATAATTTTTAGGAAATTCAATCTGTTTCTCATGGGAGGAAAGGTTCTTGAACCTGATCAATTGCCATTAATCAGAGTTGTAACGACTGGAGTCAATGATTCGACTCAAGTCTGGCACAATTTTTGGCAACTCAACTCGAGTTACCAGTGGGTAAATGACGTGATTCGAGTCTGCGACCAAACAACTCAACTCGGATCTCTCAGGGAGACTCGACTTGAGTACAAGCTTATAAGGCTTGACTCTTACGCTGGGGGAGGGGGTGAATTGGTTGCATACGCTTTTAGAAACATGTTAAAAATGACGATTATCACAGACTGGCCAACTATCACCCCAACTATTGCATGTGCAGACAGTGCACAGGACTCTGATGCATCATTCATGCAAGTTTGGGCAATGGCTGTTTCTTAACCACTCGACGATTTTGCCTGGTGTCATGTACTGTATAAAAAGTACATACACAAGCAAAATTCACGTTTAAGTCATAGCCACATGTGAAACAGTCTTCAAGCACCCCCAAAGCTCCACTATGCCATGCGTGCTATGAGGTTTGGTACCCATACACAACTGTATTTTACAGTTTATTTATTTACTCCATTTTCCTTGTGTGGAAAGGTGCCCAGCTAAATGCACAGCGTGCTTAATACTTACAAGTTTGTACCTGTACAACGATGCAAAAATTATTGTAACTGTATACTATTTTCCACTTGTTATAAGCTTTTGTGAAGAGAACAAATCAAATCAAAGGTACATTTTGTGACTGCTATTCCTGGAAGCAAAAACAATCGGAAAACCGTGAATATTGAGGCCTGTCATGGACATTATTTTTCCTCTTTGCACTATTTTCTGGTCGTCTACTGCACATTAACGGCCTTACATGGTGAATTGGAATGGGTCCTCTGGCACCACAGAGATATCGTTTTATTTGGTACTCTTTTAGAGGCAGGAGGGGGCCAGGAAAAAAACTTTGTACGCTTGTGAAGATGACAAAAATGGATGATCCCTTAGTGTAAATAAAAATACCAAAAAGTGACTTACATGTAGTTGTGTTTTATTGTACTTATTGTACTGTTCAAAAATTTGTGACTCAAATTGACTTGAGCTCAGTACTTGACTACACAAGTGACTCGACTTGACTCCTTGACCTAATGACTTGACTTGACTCACAGTGCTAAAATGACTTGACTAGAGTCACAAAATTCAGTGACTCATTACAACACTGCCATTAATACATCTGAAGATTCTGAGTGACAATCACCTTTGTACTGCGTGTCCAATTCCTTCCCAGCATGTAATTGTCATGGCCACTCTGAAACCTGTTACTATGATGAGGACATAGATAGAGCTCATGAAAGCCTGGATATCCATGGTAACTATGAAGGAGGTGGAGTCTGCATTGGGTGCAGAGATGGCACAACAGGAAACAATTGTGAGAAGTGTATTGATGGAATGTACAGACCACTGGGCATAGAGACTAATGATCCACAGCCCTGTGTCCGTAAGTGTATTACAGAAAAATTATAGAATCCATGTAGTTTCAAACAGTGTGCCAATCTTTTCAAGAAATCACTTTTACTAAACAAAAACTTGTCTTGTAATATGTAAGCAGCTTATTGAACCATTTATATTCATCATTTTCTCACCAGGTTGTGATTGCAGTGCTGTTGGTACTCGCAGAGATGATACAACAAATAGGCTTCTTGTCTGTGCCAAGGATGAAAGCCGAATGTATGAGGATTTGGTTAGTAATTCCCGGTTCCCCCTCCTATCTAATCGTCCTCCCTCAGTAAAATGTCTTTCATCAGAAACCCTTACCTCAATTAAGACTTAAAAATTGGAACCCTAGAGTTTTTTAAAGCTTCATTTAATTTTCTGTGATGGTCAGACTACTAAGCATGGATTTTCAGTTACTTGTTAGCATCTTTTCTGGTCCGCTGTTTGGAGCTCTTATGATATAGTCTTGCTCATCATTAATCTGTTGAGAGTTGAGGTATTAACCCTAACCCTCCTCAATCCTTCACCTGTTGGAGGACTGAGGAGTGTTAGGGATAAAGGTTTTTTCTTTTATACCTGTTATTTCCTTTTCTTTGGATAAGTGTCTACATCTATGACATTGTTTTCAATAACATTTCTCCAACAGAACCCTGGTGATTGTTTCTGCAAGCCAGGCTATGCTGGCCAGCGCTGCGACCAGTGTGCAAGAGGTTACTTTGGCTATCCTTACTGTCAGCCATGTCAATGTAACCTGGCAGGCAGTCGTAACCCAGATGCATGCCAAGGCCCATGTGAATGTAAAGTAAGTGAAGTATCCAGTAATAAATCAGTTAATTCCACACTGATTGGTTAGCCTGAGATCTTGAAGTATTGTATCTTCTTGTGAGTCATGATTAAAATTCTAAGAAAAAAGTCCCTTTAGGACCTACAAGATTTGGATACTTCAATTCCTTAACAGTATCAGATTTGAAGATGAGAATCGACTTGTTGATTTTCATGTTTGCAGGAAAATGTGATAGGACCAAACTGTGACCAGTGTAAAGCTGGATTTTTCAACCTGAATGAGGAAGACGAGGCAGGTTGTAGTAGGTGCTTCTGTTTTGGCTTATCCACCATATGCGAGAGCATTCCTTGGGCTATTGATAAGGTATTTCTGATTGTTTTCTTTCTTAATGTAGGGTCTTGTGTGCTAATATTGGTAGATATGTGCAAGTTGTAAATACAATTGTATGCATTTGTAGCATCTGTAAATATTTCCTTAGAGTGGCTTTCTGTTCCAGCTGGAGATTCAAAGGTTTCTCAAATATTGTACTTTGAGTTATTTCTTTCTCTGTAGTTTGGTGTTTTTCTCTCCACTTCACTTGTAACAGATCAGAGATATGAATGACTGGATCGTAACTAACCAAGAAACTTCAGCCTACATACATCCTCGCATCGCTGGACCTAACATGATTGCCATCAACCATCAGGAGGCAAGGAAACAGCTACAAGCAGATAACTATTTCTGGCGTGCTCCTCGACCTTATCTAGGAAACAAGGTATGTTCGGCCTTGGTTTGTGACCCCAATCAAGATCGCTGACTTGCTGAACTATTAAAGTGTTGTCTTCACACCCTGGAAGTAAAGAAAGTTTGATACGTATAGTGCTATGGATGCATTAATTTTCATTTTATGTTTAATGTGATTTTGATCGTAGCTCACTGCTTATGGCGGTAGACTTCAGTTTGCAGTGTCCTACAAAGATGAACCAGGCAGACAGGCAGACCCAACAACAGACATTGATGTCATCATGCAGGTAATATTCTTACTGAGTTGAACTCCAAAAAGTTGCAGTCATTATCTACCATTCTTCAAGCTGTATACAACGTTAACTTTGGCATCAGCAGATAAATATTTCCACTTTAATACTGACAAACTTGTGGTAGTGGGAATTATTTCATATGCAGCAAACAGCACTTTGGGGATTATTATTGTTAATCCATACTCGGCAACAGGTTGTCTTGATCATTTCATATTTTGTGCCACCTGCATCTTAGGGTAATGGCATTACCATCTACAAAAATTCCCTGGTAGTCATGCCGGATACCAAAGAGACAGTGGTTATAACAATGACAGAGCGTGGCTGGCACCGATTAGCCCATGACGCTGACCTAGGAGACAGATCACAAGATCAAACAGCTACTCAGGCTGACTTTATGTCCGTGCTGAGTGGGCTGGAGAAGTTGATGATACGTGCGGTGTATAGCTCACTTGTGGTGGAGTCAAGGTAAGAAAGAATATCAAAAAGAAAAATTCATATGAAATTGGCTGAAAGAAGTGGACCATGATGAGGTAAGATTCTTAATCCCACAATCCAGTATACCATAACCCAGCAAATGGAGGTACCTGTATCTTGTTATCTATTGATAACGACTTACAGTTAAGGAACAGGTGCATTAACAAGGCAGATTTAAATGTCTGGTTTTTTTTTCAGTACAAAAACAAACTTTGGAGACTCATTGAGTAATAAAGTAAAATAGCTTTCTTTTCTCTTTTCAAATTTCGAAGACTTAGTGATGTAAGTTTGGATGTAGCATCTGAAGAGGCTACTGACCCTGATGTCTTTTCAAGTATTGAGCAATGCGAGTGCCCAGCTTCATATGAAGGACTGTCATGTGAGGTAATAATGGGCTGATAATTCTTGGTAGAGGGATAGTTGGCCCCAAGCACCATACAATTAAATAAAATTGAGCCACTTGTATATCTACAGGGGCATTGTGGCTTCATTGACTAGCACTTAGAAGTTTCTACAGATTGAACTGATCAAGAGTTCCTGGTGTCATGAAAAATTGAATCATGCTAGAGGTTGTAGTAAGTTTGGGTCTAGAGTTAAGGAGAAGATTTTGTCGGCATGAATGTACAGCAAGAAACCTATAAACTATATTACTCTTCTGAGGTTAAAAAGAGACTAATTTTGGCTATGAGTCTAGTTTTCAGATAAGTCTGCTTTCCCAGTAAAGTTACATTTTACAGAGTTTCCTTTTTCTGTTTCCGTTCCTAGTCATGTGAGATTGGATACCGGCGAGTTGATGGCATATTACTGAATGGTGTCTGTGAGCCATGTCAGTGCAACAATCATGCCACAGAATGTAGTGATTTCACTGCAGAGTGCTTTGTAAGTCCTTTTTAATGAAATCCTCTTTGATAGTAAAACTGAATAGATTTTTATTTTAATTGTTCTCACATGCATGCTTATCAGTTGTTATCTACTTGAGAAAGAACAGTTCTGGATTTTCTGAAGATCTGTACATTCATTTTGTTATTTGAAGTTGATTTACACGCCCTGACTGACAAATGTCTGTTTCATTTATTTTCAATGTTTGGTTTCCTCTGATTCTTCTGCAGTGTGAATGTATATTTGGTACCTTGCTGTTTGCTGAATGTGAACATTTAGGCCTTACAATAATCAAACCTGTCAACAAGAGCTGGCACTTGACATAAAAGAACTCTGTTCAAACATGTGTCTGATAACTCAGTCATCGTAGATGACACTTTGCTCCAGAGACTTGAAAACCATGATAACAGTGGGATAATATTTGTACTAAGTACAGACACAACACAAATAGTCAAGGGTGGGCATGGTGTGACTTTATGGCACTTGTAGTTAGGAATTTCATAAAATTTATAGCAGAAGGAATGGCAGCACACTGACAGCATGTATTGATTTTGACCCCAAATTTGAGGATATTCTCAAAACCGATTCTTTAGAGGCTTCTTTAGTTACATCTGACATCTGATGATGCCAGGGGTGCTGTAGGGTTAAAGGTTAAACTTTACTTAGTCCTTCCAACCCCAAATTACCACTTAAATTTGAAGAAAATACACCATAAAGTGATGTAATTAACGTAAAAGTTTGTTGAAATTCCCAACCCAAATCTGAAGCAAAGGTTTCAGAAGTGACTGTGGCTAGCAGATGTTTGTTACTTCTCTTTCAGGACTGCACTCACAATACCACAGGGCCCCACTGTGAATTTTGTGCCATTGGTTTCTATGGCTACCCTGTGCAAGGCACCGTACATGACTGTCAGCCTTGTGCCTGCCCACACCTCACCCCAGAAAACAAGTAGGATTTATTGAATTAATTTGATTTGTTTCTTTACACTTTTTCCCCGGACGTTTCAAAGTAACATTTCAAGTATGCATCAGAGGGTAGTACAATCCGGACAATTTCATAGAGACAGCTCACCTAGAAGACCAAGAACATACATATATTCAGCTTATTTGAACATCCTCTTGTAGGTAAAAAACAACTGTCATTACGGAACATCTGCAGTTGTTGAAGGAATTCCTAGATCTTTCCTGCCTTTTTACACTTTTTTACTTTGCAGTTTAAAATTGCAATTCATTTTAGCTTTTGAACAGTAATAACAACCGTCCCCGCTGGGTTGATTTTTCTTGAATTGTTTAGTTTCAGTCCAACCTGTGTGTCTGATCCTGAATTTGGTTACATTTGTGACTCCTGCCCTACAGGCTTCACAGGCCCAAGATGTGAGCGGTAAGATGGTTGATGGCAGTGTCAGACTGGTCCATTTGACACTGTCAAAAAACCTTGGCCTACTTATTTCCTACCTATTTCTTCTTGCAGTTCCAAATGTGAAGCTTGTTCCTTTGTCAGACAATCTTTCAACTTATGTTTATGACTATTTATTTAGCAGATAAAACTAGACCAATGTTTCTGTTACAGCTTTTCATGACTAGCAGTTATAATCAATCACAGTACAAAGTACATAGAGCTTATAACCTTTCCCTCAGATGTGCTGATGGTTTCTATGGCAACCCACTGGAAGTTGGCGGTTACTGTCACCCTTGCACTACCCTTTGTAACAACAACATCAACCCTGGCATACCAGGGAGCTGCAACACAGTGACTGGGGAATGTTTGATCTGCATTGGTGACACATCAGGAGCTCAATGCCAGCATTGCAGGGATGGGTTCTTTGGAGATGCTGTTACTGCTAAGAATTGCCAAAGTGAGTCTTACAACAAAATTTTCAATCTAAATAAAATTTTTTGAGGACAAAAATGTATTCAGTGATGTTACCCTGGGCTTTTAAAAACTTTAAGGAGTGTTGAAGTATAAGAATTATTTCTTGAAATTTTTGGGAAATATAAGTGTTTAAGAAATATATTCCGAGTTTGAAAAACTACATGTTTCTCATGGGCACTTCAACGGTCTAATCTCCATCCCTGTCTTCGACAGTGTGTCAGTGTGATGATGCTGGTGCCTTCTCATCTTTTTGTGATCGGAAAACTGGACAATGCGAGTGCAAACCCAACGTCATTGGTCTATCATGCAATCAGTGTGCTGTAAGTAAGATAAACTGCTTCAAGTCGTATCATCTTAAAGAGCAGCTTTTTAGAATCTTTCTGGTGCATCAATCAGTCTTTCGTTTGCTGTATGATATAAAAAACATTTTTTCAATCCATTTTACAGCCTGGCTTTTGGAATCTGGAATCCAGACTTGGTTGCCAGGCATGTGACTGTGATCCTGTGGGCTCATTGGATGAACGTTGTGATGTCAATACTGGACTGTGTTACTGTAAGCTAGGAGTTACTGGGATGCAATGCAATCAATGTGAGCTTGGATTCTGGAACTTCAGTGAAAATGGGTGCGAAGGTTAGTTCTCCTGTAAATCATGTTGTCATTGTTTAAGTTGAAGATTTTACTTCGTTTTCCTATTTGTGACTGTTAAATCCATCTGCATTTGGCAGGCTAAGAATTGACATCATGGCAGTGCAGATTTTCTCAGAATCAGTTCCAGCAGTCAATTTATTGAAGCCTGGAGAACCTCCAGTATTTTGGATTGCTCTGATACCTTATTTTATCCCATCCAGCTTGCGGTTGTGAAATCAGTGTATGGTGTAATCCTGTCAGTGGTAAATGCTCCTGTCCTCCAAATACTGTCGGCCTGAGATGTGAAAGCTGTGAAGATGATCACTGGGGCTATGACATTCATACTGGATGCAAGGTATATGTTGCCTGAATGTTTTCATCAAAGCAAACCAAGGACACAACCTTAGTGGTATGCTGTAGGTTCAAGCCAAAGGAGAAAGTTGTCTAGAATACACTTAAGTGGAAGCGGTTAGGCTGAATAGCATGACACAGGGGTCGCTGTCCACCTGTATATTCATGAGCATTTCATCCTTAGCAAGACATACAATGCAAAATGCAGTTTATTGGATAGAGATGAGTTTTTATGAGTGCTGATTGGGTCTCATCCATGCTTGATCATTAAAGTAAAACTATTACTTCAATCCTTTTTCTCTTTCTCAGCCTTGTAACTGCAGCCTGGAGGGATCCTTTAGATCTGATTGTGATGCAGTTACTGGACAATGCAGGTAAACATGGAGTCCAAGCTATATTTAGATTTCTTTTTCTCAAAGTTACAAGGTGGGAACCTCTATCATTGATGGAAATAAGTTTGATTTGTGAAATAGACGAGAATGTTGGTATCTATTGAACAAGCTTTACATTTCTATTTTTTGTACATTTTGTTTTGCATATTGCTAGCTGTAAAAGAAAGTTTGTTGGCCAGCAATGTGACCAATGTCCATTTGGTTACCGTGACTACCCAAAATGTAAACAATGCAAGTGTGATGAAGTTGGAACGGACCCTTCTTCCTGCCAGAATGGAATGTGTTCGTGTGCTGATGAGGATGCACAGTGTGTCTGCAAGGTAGACAATAAGACAATCATTAAAGAGCTTTTCTCTGATTTTATCTTTTCAAATAAATATGGAAGCATCCAAATCAAATGCAGTATCATTTGTCTTCAGAGCTGAACTTTAACAAGCTTAAAAGGGTTTTTTCTGTTCATGCCAACATGCAAATTCTGAATGTAGATCGCGTCATTCTGAGAAAACAGAGAAAACGACAGGAACCCTCACCCTGTGTTCGTAGTGGATAATCCCAGTGCATGCCATTGTTTGGCATGCCATACACAGGACGAGGGTTCCCTGGTTGTCTCAGTTTTCTCAAAATGAAGTAATCTAGATTCAGAATTCGCATCTTGGGATGAACAGGAAAAAACCCTTTTAAGCTTGTTAAAGTTGAGCTCTGAAGACAAATGACGCTGCATTTGATTTGGATGCTTCCATATTTATTTGAAAAGATAAAATCAGAGAAAATGTGTTGTCATTAGAGGTGCTCTTTAAAAACCTGAGTTTCCCTCCAGTTAAGCAATATTATGATTGTAAACTAGTTTAGAGCAGTTTTGCTAGAGAACAGCTGATTGAATTTTTATTGGGTAACTTTCTTGTATTTTGAAAATTAATCTAACGTTTTAATATTTCCCCCTTTGTGAATAAGTACAGGCATAAGCTCCATTGTAAACTTGCATGATTATTATGGCCATCAATTTTGTGTAAAACTCACGCTCTGAGTGTTATTTCTTCAGGCCAATGTGAGGGGAAGGAAATGTGACAGATGCATCAATAACTCCTTCAGTCTGCAAGCAAATCTACCAGAAGGATGCACAAGTTGTTTCTGCTTTGGAATCACAGACAGTTGCAGACAGACTGACTTTGTCAGGAAAGAGGTAAGACCAAGGGATAATGGACCAAAAAAGTTCAGGGAAATAACACAGAATCCTGGTTAGTTAGAACGAATTCTGTCAATGCAACAGCTTTTCTTTTCATTTAATGAAGAAGGACTAATTTACTGACTACTCGAAACTTTTGAAAACTTCACTTCATCAACAGTTGCACCTGTCATCCAGAACCAATGACTTCTCTGTAAGTGATGGCTACTACATTATACCAACACAGCGTGGTGTGACATTCACAACAGAACGTGTTGATCTTAATGCTACAGAGGCCTTCATAACCCTGGATGTAGAGGAGCTTTTCTGGAATCTTCCAGTTGCTTTTGTTGGAAATAAGGTAATGTCTTGAAGAGGCTTCTTGTGTCTTAGACTGATATTTCTAATTTGAAATGTCCTTATCTTATACAGAGGTTACTAAGATGTACTGCATCTTAAAAAATCCTTGAACAACTGCATTTTTGGGGTTGCTGATCCAAATCATGCTTCAGAACTTAAATTGCTCACTCCTTCCATTCCGGTTTACCTGACAGGTGTCTTCATATGGTGGGATTCTGAGCTTTGTTGTGGCCTATCGACTGAATCCACCTGCCAACACACCTGTGGAATCCACATTAGACATCAAAATTCTTGGTGTTCGCTATGCTGTCACCGTAGATTTGCCAGAGCCTTCCCCTGACACCAAACAAGCATTCAGTGTGAAACTATTGGAGGTAAGTGCCTGGAGCAGTTGATTTGGAGGAGATGCTTTCATAACGAGGTCCAAAAATTCATCCTTGGTTGTTGATGAATTTATTGCAGCACAACTTCCAGCTGCAGCCATCAGGTAGACAGCCAACCAGAGAAGAATTCATGATGGTGCTACAAGACATCAAAGCAGTTCTTATCAGAGCAACGTACGGACCAGACACAGTCTATGCACTGTGAGTATCCATCCAATTATAGTCATACACAGATTTGTCTACATGGTTTTTTCTGTCTATTTGTGCCAAATATCAATGTTATTGGGGCAAAGCAGCCTCACCCAGTGACCAGATTCAATCCATTGCTTTCCTTGAGAATTATGCTGGATATTAACTATTTTATGAAGAGAGCATATGTGTTTTGTGTAGTTTTCATTGTCAGTGTTTGGATGTATCCCCTTTGCAGCATTGATAGCGTGGTTCTAGAAACCGCAGGGCCAGCCAGAGGTGATGTCAGTGGGGACCAAGCGATAGGAGTGGAAGAGTGTGATTGTCCTACTGGCTACACAGGACTTTCATGTGAGGTAACTCTTCATTTGAATGTCATTCTTGAATCCTGCATTTCTAATGTAGCTCCAGTTCCCAGAACTTCTCAAACATCAGTAACCCTAACAGTCCTCAATCCTCCAACAGGTGAAGGATTGAGGACTGTTAGGGGTAAAGAATGGTTTATGGTACACCATGGAATATCTCTTTTGTGAAGAAATGTTTGCTCTTGAAAATGCTGTTTGACTGGGAAGATTTCAACAACTGTACCTTTGAAGGTTTTAGAGTGTATTGTTTGAAACCCCAAGATTTTCTACCGTACTTTATTCCTAACGATTTGTCAACACAAAGTTTTAAACAACTTTTTAATTCAAACATCAGTCACTTAGTAACCATACCTTAGAAATGCAACCTACATGTATGCCCAAGTAATTCTGATATTTCCTCATGTTTGTCTCAGCGCTGTGAAGCAGGTTACTTCAGGTTAAGTGGAGACTACCTCGGCACATGTCAACCCTGTGTCTGCTTTGGTCATTCTGATATGTGCGATGACAGGACTGGACAGTGTGAGGTACCAAATTTTCAAACCACCTGCAATATATCTACTTTAATCAATGAATATTCTATGAGATAATGAAATTTTATACCTTCCAATACCCATCAGGAATGTCAGCACAACACAACCGGCCCACAGTGTAATAACTGTGATGTCGGTTTCTATGGAGATGCAACCGTTGGTACTCCGTCTGACTGTATGCAATGTGCCTGCCCATCATTTGCTTCTGTTAACAAGTAAGATCCCTATGAATTATGGGTCGTAAGCAGTTGGCTAATATTTGTTATTGATTGTTTAGATGTTTAAGAGACTTCATTGGTCTTACAGTAGGTAGCCAGAAAAGCATTCTTCCTTTGCTGATGGAAAAACAGAATAATATTTAAACTCTTCAAATTTTTTGTAATTTTTTCAGCATTTTGCTTTGGGTGGCAGAAATTTTGAACCTTACAATTCTTATGAGATGTCTTATCTTATCCCAGCAGCTTCAGTCCAACGTGTGTTTTAGATCCTTTAGATGGTCAGCATAGATGCACTGACTGTCAAGCAGGCTATGTGGGTAGATTCTGTGACAGGTGAGTTCCTAATGGATCCAGAAGTCATTGGAATAAGGGGCTTATTTGTTTTATCAAACCCCTTCTATTTTATTTCTCTAGACCTACATGTAAGTGGTCACCAGATCATTTTGGCATTTATTCTGACTACACACCCACAGTTCCCAGGATGTCATGACAGAATGATAGGCATTTTATCCAACAATTTGTTTCATTATTATGGAAATAAATGTCTCACTGATATGCCACACATTTTAAGATATTCATTTGCCTCTGATCATATAAATTTTAAAATGCTAGTTGTGATGATGGTTACTATGGTGACCCTACCAAGCCTGGTGGTACCTGTCAGCCATGTGACTGCAATGTCTATGGCTCTGTCTCATCAGTCTGTGACAAAATCACTGGAGTGTGTCTATGTACAGATGGGATTACTGGTGCAAACTGTGACCAATGTGATGAGGGAGCTGGATACGTCGTCACGGAAACAGGATGCTCTTGTAAGAAATTTGGCTTACATGTCCTTTATTTGTCATTGTTCTTTGTATTTTTTTCTACAGTACTTGATGTCACTGTACTGCATAGGTTATGCAGTAAGATATCCCCTAAATGATGAATAATTTAACTTGATGCTTTTACATGCATAGTATGTGCGTACCTGAAACTGGTCTGTACATTTGATTATCAAGAACTTGTAATATTTGTGATTGGAAAAACGTTTTCCTTTTAGAATTGTAGACTGGAAGCTTGGTTATCAGTACATGAAACCCAAACAAGATGTCTTATTCATTCTCAACAGCCTGTTACGATAACTGCACTGGACTTCTTTTGACTGAGTTGGATCGCTTGGAGCAACTTCTTCAGGAGCGAAATTTTTCTAACATTGTTGTTGCGCCCTGGGAAAAGTTACAAGAAATGGAAAATGCTACCAAATTGATTCAGGTATGTCAGCATTTCCAAACTTCTATGTTGCAGAAGGATTGTACTAGACATTGTGTGTAATGACAGTGCAGCTAAAGCTTTTAACCTTGAAGAAATTGTGAAAAAAAATTTAAAGTGATCTTTTTGAATCATGTTGTTCCTCTGAAAATCTCAAAATCAAAGAGGAATTGAGAATCTTATGCTCATACTACCCTAAGATGGATTCAAACCTGTGATAAAAATGTAAGGCACAGATGAAAAAGAGTCCATTATTTAACTCTCATTCAAGACCACTGGTTATAAGAACCTCGCAAGATTTATCAACTTTCTGTTGTTTCTTATAGTAATGTGGCAGTGGAGGAGATCTTAATATACATCCATTTCATTTGGGCTTTATTTCCAGGGAAAACTTGCATTGCTCTTTGGAGTTTTGAATTCTACTAAGGAACTCCTTCTGGCCTTGCCTGATACAGGCAACTTACAAGAGGATACAGACAGGCTAGAAATGAGAGTAAGAAACCAATGTTATCATTTTGGTGTTGATGTGTAAAAACAGGTTTTTATTCTTTTCAAACCTCTTGACTCCTGTGGGAGTATACATAGCTACATTAAGGTCATTCTTTAAATATGGGGTCCAATCATTTTCCTGTCCCTGTCACATCTAGCATTTGATTTTGAAGGTTTTAAAACACATTCTTTAATTTTCAAGAGTGATTACAGTAACACAGATTACCTGCCAAATAAATCTAAATAATTTGAAGTTAATTTCAGTGGTATTGCCATGTCAGAATTTACAGGTCAGCTGTAACAGGGACACACATGTCACACTTTTGGACCAATATAGCATGACCCTCAAGGCAGCTAAATTCTCTGACTTTCTTGCAGGCTAACAATACCAAGGACAATGCAACATCATTGAAAAATGAAGTGGATAAAACATACATCCAAGCTGTGGAAGCAGAGGCTAATATCACGGCCATCTTTGATAAAATAAAAGGTATGATTTGTGTTGTCAAGATGATTTAAGAAGTCAAATGTGCAGCATATTTGACAACAATATGTATATGTAAGCATATATGCTGGCAAAAGAGTTAACAATATCATCTTGAAAAGTAATGCTTTGGCGGTTTGTTCTTTAGGATTGGATGGTTGTGAATGATTTTACTTTAAAACTTGAGGACTGTACACTCTTTCTTTTAGGATTGTTATCATCCATTTCCAATCTACAGATATTGTGAAAGAAATTGCCAACATCCAAGAGGAGCTGAATAAGGAGTTGTCCCTGGATGAGTCTACAGCCCTCCTGGTGCAAGCACGAATGATTGTCATGGAAATTTCAGATAGAAATCCTCCTTTTATGTATTCACAGCTAAGAGCTGATAGTGAACTTAGGTATTGAGATTTGCGATATCTGTTTGATTTCTTCTTGTAACATTATCTGACCTTGTTTCACTAACAAGTAAAATGTAGTTAAAAGAAAGATTGTGGCACTTACATGTAAAATGACGTTATACAGAGAAAAATAAAGACATACATTTTTTGTTGTTTTCTAGGGAAGCCAACAAAACATTGGACAAAGCCAGACATTTGTTTGATGACATTCTGAATGTACAGCCGCTGGTTGATCATACCCACTCAGGCATAATGAACTTGACCAAGCAACTTGAGTTCCTGATAAAAACAAGCCAAGAGGCTGTCAACAAATCTGAAAATGCAACTGGCATCAACCAAGACAGTAAAGCCTTGATAGTCTTGATTAAGGTAGGAGGTTAGGTCATAAATATTGTCTATTTGAAACTTTACTTTTAATGGGAAGCACAAAGTACAACCAAATATGTTGGATGAAATGACAACTAATTTTCAAGAAGCAAACATTGGTCATCAAAAGTACTTTTTTAAAGATCAATCTTTATCGTCCTTGCAGGAGATTGCAGTGCAAACTGAAGAGTTGAAGGAGATGAGCAAAAGGAATCTTTCTGAAGCCAGAGCCATTCTTGACAAAGCCCAAGATCTGCTTCTCCAAGCCAATGCCTCTGGAATGGTAATCCTCAATTCTTAAATTATCTTTGAAATGAATAGGGAAACACTTTGGTTAACAGAACAGAAACACAGAATTCCTAAACCCAACGGTTCTTTCAAGAATTAACTCATTAAAATGTTCAGATGGTAATCCTCAAGGGAGTACCAGTACAAAGACTTCTAAATCCATAAGATTGTCATTAGGATTGGTGGTAGTTTAGTAAACTTGTGTCCAACTTTGTGTGAGATTTTCATTCAAAACATCAACGTTACTTGATTGTATCAGGAATGCCCTCTTCCAATTTCAGGGTTTGAAGAAAGAGTTTGCTCTGCTATACAATCTGACATCAGACCTTGGCTTCAAGGTGGGGTTAATTGAACAGAACTTGTTTGGCTTGGATGAGTATGTTGAGAGAGCTGAGGCCCATGCAGACAACCTAAAACAGCAAGCACAGCGCCTGCAAGAGTATGTAAAAAACAGCAAAATATAATGTACATCCCAATGAGTCAGAGTGAAGTTTTTGCACCATTGCCATTGGAGACAATATCTCTTTCATTTCACATTTATATCATTAATCATTGCTTCCTTTATTTCATAGGTTATTTCAGCCCACTAAAGACTATGCAGATGACTCAATTCGAGCAGTCAATGCATATGGTCAGATTCAACTGGCTATTGATGAGGCGGAACAGGCAGCAAGACAGGCCATGATGGCTGCCAACAATGCCAGTTACCAAGTGAGACACAAAGTCACCTGCTTATTAAAACAAAATATTCCAATTTGACCTGCCCTAACATCCCTAATCCACCTGCCTGAATACATCCAATTGAGTTCATCTTGCAACATTGTTACATTTGTCCTGCAGGTTAGTAACCCTGAACCGCTGGATGTCCTAGCTTTATTGTCCAGAGATAAAAGCCTTTCCCTAGATACCAACAGCCTGTTCCCAAGATTGGAGGAGTTAGGAAAGAGGCTTGATAGCGTGCAGGATAATATCACCTGGGTAACCAACAAGAATGATGATGCAGATGAGAGACTAAGATGCATAAAGGAGGCACTGCTTGAACTCAGACAGGGTTAGTGTTGAGTTTTGAGATTCAAATACTGCATTTCATTGCTTAAAGCAATTTAGGTTGTTTGCATGATTAAAATTATTGCACCCTCACTTAGGGGACACCGGGTTTGTTTTATTTCTGTGATTTCACCATGGCAATCTTCAACAAAAGATTTTTCCTGAAGTTTATTTTACAATTCCAGTAGGGACAGGATGGTAATTCTAAAGACTCAAGTTCTCTTTCAGACCTGACTACACCAGCCCAGGAAGCTGTTGATATTGCCATGTTGGCACGGAGCAAAGCCAAAGGTGTTGAAGATAAAGTAGGAAGGACATTGGGACAAATTCCTGAGGCAAAGAAAAGACTGGAGCAAGTTGAGGAAGATACAGGCTTTGTGGATGAAGCATTAGACATTGTTGACAATGCAAGTAAGTTACAAATGTTGGTAGCTGTGGCTAAAAATTGCCATCTGATATTGAGGCATTTTTATGCTTCTTGCCAAGTCATCCTCTGAAATTCTTTGCTTTCTTTTTTACAAGATGGATTCATTGGGAGGAAGTATTGTTTATCCCTCATTTACATTTTTCTGTCAACAAAGAAATTAAAAGTAGGATTTGTGGCATGAATTTCTTGAACACTTTGCCAACTATCAAATTTGTGACAAAAAGGAGACACTGAAAATGTGTTCCTGTGGAAGCCTGTGTTGCAGTCGGATGATTTCCTTGTTTGTTAGAATATTTTGGATTTCATTATTTTAGCCCAGTACTCTCAGTCCAGTGTGAATGAGATTCATACACTGTCCTTATCACTGAGTGGACAAGCTAATGACATGAAGACACTAGAAGGCAACATGGCTGTCGATCTTAATAAGATTAGAGAGAAGATACGACAAGCTCGCAACCAAGCATCAAAGGTCAGTCCCTAGGTTTGGCATTCTGGTTCTCATATAATCTGTGCTCGGATATGAAAATCCCCTTTGCTGCAGATTTTGCTGAAATTTAACCACTTCGGGCCGGGGCATTTTTCAATGTTGAGGATGCTGGGCCGGCATGACGATCATTTTTTCCATTTTCAAAATCCTTCAACAATTCATCATTCCATTTAACAGTCGTTTATAGCCGCACGGAGTAATCTTCAGGCACTACTCTAAGTTGACAGGTGACCTTCATTGACGCCCGAATATTTCAGCCAGGCCTGCAGCCTTGTAAACAGAGCCCAGATTGTGTGGTGTTATAGAACTGTCTTTTGTTCACGAACCTAGCTCAGTGCACTGCTGACCTCTTTTCAATAGGGGCCAGATTAGCATGCAGCGGTGCTGTGTGGCTCATCGCTGCGGTGGTGGAGAGCTTTTGTCCCCGGTGGTAATCCGCTTGCTCTAAATACCCCAAACCCTGGTATACGGTTTCAAAATAACGCTGGATTATCACCACTTTTGAGAGTGAAAAATGCCGGTCATGCCCAGCAGCCTGGTCTTTTGTTCGGAGTACAGTCTTTTGTTACAGGGCCCTGTTTCATTTGTCCGAGTTCGGAGACCCCGGCCACACATATAAACCATACGGCTCCGATTTCGGAGTCCCCCGCTGGTAGTGGTTAAAGGACAGTTTTTGGCAAAAGAATTAACAGATAAGTTTTTAATAACTGGCTCTCAACACATTCCCATTTATTACTTCTACTAACCCTAACAATTGGTCTGGCTGCCCCCCCCCAAAGCTGGTCTCCCATTGGTAAAAAAACATGAGCATTAAAAAGATATATTGTTCTTGTGATGTGGCCCCCCAGCTGCAACTGTAGACCCTCTTAATGCCTGAAGCTGGTGACAGGGCTGCATAAATCTCTCTATAGCTATTTGCCTAATCTGTAATACCTTAAAGAGTTTCTGGAATGCTCACATTCTACTGCTGTTACATGTATTTCTCGACTTAACGTTGAAGATCAAGGTATCGATGTACTCCACTGGTGACTGTGCTCGTTCCTACCAACCTCAAGTCAGCCCATCCACATACAACTCCCTTATCATCAATGTTAATATCTCAAGCCCAACAAATCTCTTGTTCTACATCAAGAGCAACAGCAGTGTGAGTACAAAAGCTGTTCTTGTTAGGATTTGAAGATTTGATATTCTGGATGTAGCACTTGACTTGGTAATCACAAATCCTTACTGTCTGTGCATCACAGGATGAGTTTATGCTGCTTGAGACAGTCAACGGAAAGCCATTCTTTCGATGGAATGTAGGTGTCGATGTTGGTTCCATCAAGTCATCTGAAATCATGCAACTAAAGGAATGGTACAAGATTGAAGCACAGAGGTCAGACTTGTCATCATCTATTTCAGTTGTCAAAGAATCATTCAGGGATCAGAACATTAAGGTTTGTTTGGTTATTTGCTGCATGGAGGAACCACTTTTAGTTTCAGTTTCAGTATGTGAAGTGGGACACTTTCTGTTTATCATTTCCATCCCTCTGTAAAAGGGTCTTGAAGTAATAAATGTACCTAATTTCTGCCCATCAGGATTGGGCATGTTGGCACCCTTAAGGTCCAGAAGATGATATCTATGGAGAACAATCCCAATCCAGAGAACATTATGGAACCAGCTGTGGCTTTGACAGGGATGTCTGCTGTTGGCTCCAGCATCCTGGATGTTGATAGCTCCAGTCACTTGTTTGTTGGAGGAGTACCCAGAGAATTCGATGTAAGTTTGCTCAAAATGTTGAGCAACGCTTGCATGGCAATGCTCAATACTAAGACCTATTGGATAGACAGGATTCAGAACTTAGAGGATGGCACAAGTTATATCTCTGAAATGGCAGCTCTGAAATGTATTCCTCTCGTGAATCACATTTAAATGAGGTCACTGTTTAAAACCTGTCTGTTAATGTTGCTGATTATTCCAAGGTTGTTAAAACAGCCAAGTGTTATAATAGATCATCTTGTTTTCATGTGATGTTACATGTAGGATATCACACTTCAATCTTAAATGTGTTGGGCCAGTGTAGTATCAGTATTTTTAGTGTTCATGCACTTTTGTGCACTTGGATCAACTTGGCTGGATTATGTTTATGTATTTTTCTTCTAAACAACTAGAGTGTAGTCCAAGGCGTTGAGAGTAAGGAGTTCAGAGGATGTATGGGAGAAGTCATCTTTGATGACATACCTGTTGGGCTGTGGAATTTCAAGACCATTGAAGGACAGTGTCAGGGATGTGGTAACAGGTGCATCCTTTCTTCCCTGTCTCAATTTCATTGGTTCAACTTGAAAACATTCTTGCTTTTGTTTGGATGGTCTCTTCCTGAAATGACAGTTCTATTCACGTCGTCAAGACCCTCCAACTTTGCAATAAGTAAATAATTAACAAAACATAACCAAAGAGATTCATGACTGACCAATCAGCAATCCACTTTGAAAATAGCATAAAGGGACCCAAAGGAGAAAGTTTTAGGTAGTTAATTTTTTTGCAAAGCAAAGCTCACAAAACAGTTTGGATAGCACCAATTGGAAAGAGGAGAAGCTGGACTTGCAGAGTCCCTCAACAACTAACAGCCCTTCCTTGAACTTTTCATATTTCTTCAACAGTCCCAGTACCACAGTGGTAGAAGAAGGTGTATATAATTATGACGGGACAGGTTACTCCCTACTCCCTCGACCAAGGCAATGGAAGGATGGGTTTGTTCCCATTGATTTCCAACTGAAGACGCAAGCAGAAGAAGCACTGCTGTTTTACATGGCTTCACAAGACCAAGTGAGTCAAGGTTGCTTAAGTTCTTCATAGCTTGGAGCCAAATTTTTGTTAGTTGACAAATAAAATGCATTCTCTTCTCTTGTGTCCTTTATCATAGCGGGACTTTATGGCTATTGAACTTATTGATGGTTACATGGTTGTGTCACATGACCTCGGCAGTGGCATAGGCAAAGTGTCATCACTGGAGAGAGTAAACACAAACACTTGGATATCAGTCAGTCTGTCCAGGAGTGGTCAGAAAAGTGAGTTTAGAGCCTGATTAGTGCAATTAGTGTAAACTGTTCAAGGTGCTTGTACTATGCTGGCAAAATTTCCATTGCCACTCTCTTCTTTTGTAATTTTTTTTCAAAAGACAAATGCTGCGTTTTTTCAATAGGCTTCAAGTGCTCATAGCACCCTCTAAAGTTAAAATATTGAGTAGTAGATAGATTTAAAGTATACCACTTGAATGGTTAAAAAGTGGAATCGTAATTTTCAAACTGATCTGAAATTGCAGATTGATCTGAAATCAAGTATTTTCTTTTTCTGTGTGACAGGTTACCTGTACATCAATGCAGTGAGACAGGGAGTAGGTCTGTCCCCTGGATCATTAACTGGATTAACTATTGAGGAATCAGAGTACCTTCATGTGGGAGGTGTGCCAAGCTCCTATAAAGTCAAGTAGGTACATTTCTGAATTTGAAATTTTCCTTATGTCACTTTTTAATTCATCTAGTGAATTCAAACTTTGAGCAGTCTTTCCTTCCTTGAAGTAGAATGCTACTCTTCTCAGAGGACCGCACTACCTTCCAGTCATAAGTTAAATTATTATTTAGGCACATTTTTAAATTACAGGAGTGAATATTAATCTAAGATTGTTCGATTGATTCAGCAACCTCATCATACATTTTATATATTTTATATAATAGGTTTTTGCCCTTACCCAACGTATATTAATAAGCACTGTATGCTCAGTGCTTGTCCGAGAGCTTGCGAAAAAAACCTCACATCATACATCTTTTGGCTAGTAATAATTGTTTCTTTGGGGTAACTCTTCAGGCGAGATGTTACCAGGCAGCGCTTCTATGGATGCATCAAGTTGTTTGGTCTCTATGGAAACTTGCAGAACCTGCTTTTGCCCGGTCTGTCAACAGGTGTTGAGGATGGCTGCATTGCACGGGTAAGAGGAATTCTTGAGACAGTAGGATTTTATTTAATTTAAAATAGATCCTTCTCAGGCAAACCCATCAAAACCTGCTACGTGTTTCTTTTTGTTATCCTCTTCCTTCTGCATTCTTTTCTTTTCCAGACTGTTCGAAGTCTTGGCTTACTAGACGGTGCTCAGGTCAAAATGCGCAACATTGCTCTCGGAAGGATTGCAGATATTTCCTTGACTTTCACCACCAGGCAAAGCAGTGGTATCCTCTTAGCAGCAGGAGAACTTGCTAGAGACAGGACAAGAAGAGATGTGGACCCTGACCAAACTGATGTAAGTCTGTGCTCTATGGTGGAAAAATAGGCCCATTGGCCATGAACCATATTACATTGCCACGACTGATGCCGGCAATAAATCATTTACAAAATTAAGTTTACTTCAAATAATATCTTTTTTTTATAATGTCCAGGTATCTTATGCCATTGCACTGGTTGGAGGTCGTATTAGAACTTATATAAATGCAGGTCAAGGACTTCTGACTCTAACAACTCTATCATCATTAGGATATTTTAATGATGGTATACCTCATGTAGTACTTCTACAAAAGGAGGATTTTAGGTAAGTCCAATTTAAAGTTAATGCTTTATTTGAATGTTTTTTGAAGAGTGTTGGAAGAAAAATGCACAGTGGATAGAAAAAACCCACATCTTTGTCTTTGTAATTATTTGCACACTTTTATTTGCAAGGTACTGCACGTATACAGGGTGTAGTCAACATGATTTAAGGAACGAATTTGTATTAACAATTATTTCAAACTTACTTTATATAGAAACTTAAAAACTTTAATTTGATTTCTGGTTTCTTTAAGAGCATACTTGCAGCTTTACACTCATTTTGTGATACATCATTACCTGTGGAAAAATGTGGCGTAACGGTTAGGTTTGTAGCTTCTGATTATAGGGTTGGTGATTCAAATCCTAGCAGGTGGTTACATGTTGTGACCTTGGGGAAGTCACTTTAAACATCTACATGCCTCTCTTCAGCCAGGTGTAAATGGGTACCTCTGAGGTCATCACTGCGATGGTGGAGAGCTTTTTGTCCCCGGTGGTAATCCGCTTGCTCTAAATGCTTCAAACCATGGTATACTGTTTCAAAACAAGGCTGGATTATCTCCACTATTGAGAGCAAAAAAAGTTGGTAGTGCCCAGCAGCTCTGTCTTTTGTGCTGAGCACGGTCTTTTGTTATAAGACCTAACTCTTTCGTCCCAGTTCCGGGCTCCCCGGCTCTGCATATAAAGCCTATTTACACGAAAACGGGTCGCCCAACAGGAAGTGGTTAATAAATGCTTTTATATTATCATAATTATTGTTACATAAAAGTGTTGAATTGTGTTGTTTGATGTCTTTCCCAGCATTCGCCTGATAGTGGATGACATTGTTGCTAGAGCAGGCAGACTTCCTGGAAGTGAAGGCTTAATTCCAGTAACTTCACCTCTGTACATCGGCAGTGTGCCTACTTCAGTCAGGCTAGGCCCTGCGTTACAGAGCATGCGCGCACTCACAGGCTGTGTCAAAGACCTGGTCATTATGGGAAAGTGAGCAGTGCTCTGATTTTTTTATTATTACTCGGTCCAACTTTCTGAGATTTATTAGATTGTGGAAAACTTCCTGGTCTGATCCAAACCAATGTTGGGCATTTTGTATCGCAACTTTTTATTATCTGTGTTTTTTCATTTTTTATTTATGCTGGATACTCATTTTAAAGTCATTTTGATCACTCAAGGATAAATTAGAACTTAAGTAAAGGAGTTTTATAGGTGAAACAGCATTCGGGAAAAATTCCAGTTGTAGATGTATGTTTACACTACATATTGTAAACGTTTATTTGACAGATTGGTTGGTTTTGAGTCAGCAAGCTCCTTCAGTAATGCGACTATCGGGAAATGTGGTACTCTAACACCACTCCCACCAGAAGATATTACCCAGGGTAAATTGCTGCAGTATATTTAAGGGGGCCTCAAACTCCTAATACCTTTCTTTCCTGAAATTTAGTATGTATTTGTAATTTAGTGTGGCCATTAGTATCTATAAGATTTTCAGGCAATGGGAATACCAAAGATAAAACTAATAATCCTTCAATTAAAAACAGTCCTTGTTGCATAATAAACTTTTAGGTTCCATCCAATTTGGCAGAGACTTTGCAAAGGGGATTCAAACTCTCATCAAATACAAGAAGGATTGCTATTTATTAATCAGTTAGGAATGATGGGGTTTAAATGCTGCTTCAGTCCGTCCCAAAGTCTTAAAAGTTGCCTTATCTGCGCTTGCACCTTCTAAATTTATTGCTGTAATTTGTGTCTTTTTACTTAAACATCTTGCTGTGGCTTTGAGTCTAATAGACCTAAAACATAATGACATCACATTTGCTTACATATGCACTTGGAGGCTCAATAGATACCATCCCACTTCACTGCCATAGGAAAGCACACATGTAAACAAAACGTGACTTTATGTTTGAGGTCTATTCAATCCCATCCTTTGCCCTTGTCCTTCCCCAATGAATTTCCTCTTCCCCGATCCTTTTGTATAGAGTCCACTGATCCTCCCGCCATGCATGATTCTCCCGCTATGCCAGGTTAGTCTTGGTTTCAGTTTGTTTGGCTGTCTGTAATTTAGCAAAATGCTCAGCTCTTAATATTTGTCATGTAGCAAATTAGTTAATCAGCCACAACTTTCTAGCTGAAGAAAATTGTAGGAAGGGCTGTGAAGCACTGGCAATGAATATGAACAGTATGGTAAATATGAAAAGCAATAAGGTTCAAAAGTATGGGAATTATATTGTTGAGTACTGCTTTTCAAATTTTCTGTACTGATTTTTTGTATTATTTCTGGCTTTTTTTTAAATTCAAGATGATATCGATTTATACTGATTCTAATTTTAGCCAATGTAGCCAGCTTGGTGGTGAGGTGGTTGTTATTTCATGCATCTGAGTTCCAACCACTATATTTTATACAAGACATGTGCATATTTAGAAAACCTTGTGTTATATTTACTGAACACTGATTAACACTAGATGTAAATTTTGACAGGTGAGGTTGAAAACGTAACAGAGCCGAGTCCAGCTACCACCCCTTCACCGATGGGCTGTGCTGTAACTAAGGAACCATCTATCATTGCCAATGCTGTAAGATTTGGCTTATCAATGGATAGTCACATCCAGCTGGCCATTGACCCACTACAATTCGGCAAAGTGTAAGTATTGTCCTTCTAGCTGTCCGTGGCCTGGAAAAAACGTTTTTATTTGACACATGCAGCAGTAACTGGAATGCTGTCATTGTCCTATGCTTGGCCTTGTAACTGAGATTCAAAAGGGATACGGATCCACCCTTTGAGAGCATCAAACTTTACTTTTGAAATAAAGGACACAACTCATCATAATAACTAACAAACAAAACAGTCCTTTCTTTCCTTCCAAGTAGCCATCCACTTTCCCCTCATTAGTTGCTGTCCCTTAATTATTGCAGTCACATCGACCTTTTTTAAAGTTGAAACTTTCAGTGCTGTTCATGTCATCATTAACCTTCACATTCTTTCTGATGACGTTATTTCTAGAGGACGAGAAATACTCTTCATGGTTCTGACATTGATCAGTGGGAATAGCCTGCAGCAAAACATCATGCATCATAATGAATTTTGAAGCTAAGGACAAAATATAAAGGATTACTGTTTTATGTGCATTAAGGTCTTGTTCATTATCAGTATGTAATATATATAACATCATGTACTGTGTGCTTCTCATGGGGGGGGCATGTAAGCATTCTTTTCTTCCTCATGAGATAATTGCATCCCTAGCTTGGTTACTCAACATCTCAGGGTTAGAGAACGCCTACGGTTGATGGAGGCTATAAGTTATGAAAGGTCTCTGAGCAAAGCATTCACATTGCTAACGTCAGCAAGTCACAGGATGTTCTCATGATTTGTTTGTGAGGTAAAGTGCGTCACTGATTTCATCCACTCATGTGTTGTAGGTTATCCCTGAAATAGACCATCGTTGTGGCTTTCATCAATTTTGCAATATTCTCTGTCCTACTTTAAAATATGGTTAACTTTATTGGAACATGTCAAGGCAGTTGAAGATTATAAATCTATTGGTGTTATGGGCCCCGTCATGTAACTAAGAGAGGAACAATCTCTCTCAGGAGACGTCCTCTACATGTGTGCTTGTTCTCACACATCTATCATGGAAGACATAAATCTGAGGCATGATATAACTCAGGTGCACTTTAGTAGTACTATTAGGGAGTCTCCTCAGATCATCGTCTTGCCATTAATGAGGGGTCACTTGTGTACAGAGCAGATACATAATTTGAACCTTCTATGTGGGGATGTAGATCATGATTGTCCCCGCTGTCAGTGTTAACTGGTCATAACTGTGTACTGAATGACAGCACCCCTTACCAATGCATATATCATCAGAAATAAGTTGTGATGCAGAAATGTTGCTTTAAGATTCACCGTCACAGGTTTATATGCATGCTTTGCAAATACCTCATCCTTAATGAGACAAGGACTTTGGAAAGCATACGTCCATTAGAGGTGCAAGCAAGGACATACAACTGATTAGAATCTGCTGACCAAAACAAGTGCATTAGTACAGTGTACAGTGACCCTTGCCATACCAGCCAAGGGTGAATCTTTAACCAGTATTTGGTGGAGTGGGCCCATCTTTTGGGAGGAGAGGGCAAAAATAGAAATCTTTTTATGTAACTTTGTGTGACCTTTGCGGGGGGCTTTTTACATGTTGTTGGATGGAAGGAAAAATGGGCAGGTAAATTTCTTTCCTTATTTTTCAGAAAAAAAGGTTTTCTCTTTCTGCCTTTTTAGGGAGCCAATCCACCCATGGCACCAATGCACATATTTAATTGAATTATGGATTTGCGCTATCCCATAGACTTGGTTTAAATCATAGATGCTTCATATAGCCCATAGCCAATATCATGTCCTCTTTGTTGACTTAATAAGCTCCAACCTCAAAGCCAAAATATTTACATCTGATTTTTCAAGGGCAGCAACCTTCCTGTTTTAGGCCACCTTTCAGACACAAGAAATGAATACTTAGCAGTGGACTGTCTGTCTAACATGAATCGCTGCAGTGCCCCAAACACCGAAAACGTGTTACGCAACAGATGAACAAAGTTGATTAAAGTGACAGATTATTTATCAGTCTCACTTTCTGTGTTGCAGAAGAACATAATTATCTTCAAAATTTGGTTATTGTCACCGTAGGGAAACTAATTCCATCCCCCTTAATTTTTTAAAAATACACTCTGCAATTAGGCCTTTGATCTGTTGATCTATGCTGTGATCCACATATTTTAAACTTACATCCTCAATGATTCTCCCAGTGTGGGATATCAATTTATATGTACACGTATTTAAAAAAAGGGGGCTTGTGTAAGTCATCCCATATCAGATTTCCCTTCCCCAGGAAGAGAAGCCCTCAAAATCCTCTCATGTCAATATTCCTCATTATGTCAAATGTTTCATGTTCATCAAGGTTGCCATGTAGGCCTGTATTGCATTAGTATAACGTAACTGTAGATGTCACTGCATGAATAAGTTAGCCTTCCATGTTGATTGGATTGAATGGGGAACATAATCAGAACAATTCTCCATTTTCAATAACAGTTTTTAAGGCAGCTGCGCCTATCCTGCATTTGTAAGCAGTTGCTTGAGAAGAGTTCAGACTTCTGTGATGGGGTAAACTTGCAATCTTTCATTTCATATTGTTTTCCTGTCTTTCCTGCACTTCAAAGACTGGAATAAAAATACTATAAATATAAAATTATGACTTTACACTTCAAACCTCCAAGCAGAATCTTTCCAGCCAAACATTGTAAATAATTTGAATCTTGAAATACAAGAAGCTATATTGTATTGTACTATGTGATTCGGCACAGTTCTCCATCGACAAATAGCGAGTATATAATTAGGCTGAGTCTTTATGTCTTCCCTGGCTTACCTTAATTACTACACAGTGAGAGGGAATGGGATCAGGCTTCATTTCCTGTCCTGTTAAGACAGACAGAGTGGTTAGAAGATGATGTAAATTGATTTGCTGCAGTTAATGGCTTCTCTTGATGATAGCCTCACCTTGGTGCAATGAATCTGTCGGCACACTCACTGGCAATGACAACAGCAACTATGGTCTTCCAAATTGAACTTTATAAGATTGAAAAAATAATTGATTTCTGGATATTTTGTAAAATCATGGGGGAAATTAGGAAAGATTTTCCAAAGAAAGCACAGTCAGTAAAAAGCAGTTGATGAGAAAGCAAAGTAATTTCAAAGAAATTGCCAGTGACTTTTCAAACACACACAAAAAAATCATTACTCAAATTAAAACAACTGTCTATAGAACAAAAAATTGTTTATTTCATTTAAATTTTTAAAACAGGTTTTTACAATATCCATACCCATGATGATCGTAACATTTATAACATCATTTAAGCTCCCTTTTTTGGGCAGAGTACATGTAAGTAAGGTATCGCAGCTAAAATTGTAAAATGCTTATATAAGTTTATTTATCACAGAGGTTTTCTCCTTGTGCTCAGCTCATTAATACAATTTTTGCAAGCTTCAACTAAACAATGCTATGTAACATTTATATGTAGTGTGCTTTCAGTTTTAGCTGTCACAAGTGTATTCTGACTTACAGTATCACAGATATTTCAGCATTGATATACATCAGCACCATTTTGTTTCTCAATCACCGTTTTCCTCTTCCAGTCGAGAATAGTAAAAAATTCACTGATTTAGATAAATTTCAGGAGATGCTATTTCTGTGGAAACATTCATGGCATGCACCATTGAAAAATACATCATGGATCTTGGATATACTAAGCAAGAGATTCACTTGTTTGATAACACAAATTTTGATATACAGATATTAGTCTCATCTGCAGTTTTAGACCATTGTTAAAGTTAAACTGTTAGAGTGATGTTTAATCTTGTCATAAGTGTCCAAAAGACCAACTTTCAAAAACACACACATAACTTGATACATAATACACAACCATGTCCAGTTTGATAACCAAATTTCTGTGACCTGTGCAGTCTGTCTACAAATGAGGCAGGTTTACATATACTTAACTCCAAATTCCTGTTGACAGCTCATATTTCACAGATTCTAAAGTCCTTACAAGCAATATTAACAGTCGTATAACTTCCGGGGGGCCCATCACAAAGTAGGTTCACATAATGAGCCCATTAAACACAACAAAATTTTGGGGCAAATTTTCAAATTTTTATTTTAGCGTAATTATTGCAGATTAGTTTCAGTGGAATTTTTGTCGAATTTTTTATACTTATTACCACATTCCTACCACAGCATTTCACTAAAAATACATTTTCTTTACCCAATGACATCACAAGGAAACTCAACTTTACATTTTAAAACGGTTATTATGTTGACTGTGAACTGCATTCATGGGTGTCATAATATCAGTCCATCATCTTTTGGATGGCTGCTTGAACTGCCTGTTTTATGATTATGTCACCTTTTAACCCTCTATCCCAGCCCATCACGCCCCATCTTACTATATCCACCTGCCCCTCTGGTGTAAAATTTTTAGAAGGAAAACAAAAGCTGACAGTAGTTCAATATTCTCTCCATGCCCATGCATTGGTTGCCCAGCTTCTCTCATCTCTTCTCTCTCTTTCAAAACTAATAAAGGGCACATAGGACACCAACCATATCAAGAGTTTCAACAAATCATGTCATTTCCAAAAGAATTCAGATTATTTCAAATAATTCATCTTCTTTGAAAGCCCAACATCCTCTCCAAATTTGTTTTCCTGAGGTTCTCATCACCTTTATTCACTCAGTTGCATCTTTTTATTTGTCTTTGTAATGCTTCACTACAGTTGACTTTCTCTACATTCATTCACGCCAGAAAGATTGGAGTTTGAAACTTTCACTTCAGTGTTTACACAACGATAAGGTGACAAAAGTGTAGCTGGATAATTAGATGAGTTTCTTTTTGGACAATGAAGCAACTTGCTAAATGCGTCCTTGAAATCTTTGTTGAACTTAGTGTAGAGAATGGGATTGACCATGGAGTTGAAATAACCAAGCCACAGAAAAAGGCTCTGCCAGAATGCCGGCAGGTGGCACTGCTGGCAAAATGGAATCACCAACGCAGTGATGAAAAACGGTAGCCAGCAAATGAGAAAAGTACCTGTGACGATGGCTAAGGTCTTGACAGCTTTCTGCTCCCTAGCTGAGGCTAGATTGCGTCGTTGAATTATACGCCGTTGTATGAGTGGAGAACAGGGCACATTGAGAGTTGATTGGCTGCCTTGACCCTGACATTCAGTAATAGACATTGAGATGCACCTGCCATGGGTGGGAGATGGTTGGGTGCATTGAGTTCGAAGTGGGGATTGTAGAATGGATGCATCAGGTTTCAATGAGCCAGGGCTAGACTTGCGTCTTTGGCCATTGAATCTCATGGACTTCTTCATTATTGGGGTTGTACTTCCTAATTCACCAATCATTGGTTCGCTGTTAGAGATTCGTCTTAAGAAAGAAGATATTTTTCTGGGGAAATCAGCTGTTGATCTTCTGTCTGGTGTTCCAGAAGATGATGCTAACGGTGTCTGGACCAGGTTTTTGGTCCCATGAATGCGCTTGCGTGCTTCAACAAAGATGCGTATGTAAACCACCAGCATAATCGTCATGGGAATAAAAAAGGCACCAAATGTGGAGAAGATTGTGTAGACTTGATTTTGAGTGATCATGCACGTCTTTGGGTCTGGATTGTCCGTGCGCCAGCCAAAAAGTGGAGTGATTGATATCATCACAGAGATGATCCACACTATTGCAATCATGGCCAGCATTCGTGATGATGTACGTTTCAGTTTGTACTTCAGTGGCTTGGTGATAGCCCAGTAGCGATCCAGTGCAATGACACAGAGATTTAATATACTAGCTGTGCAACACAAGACATCCAATGAGATCCAGATATCACAGACAACTGCACCAAACTTCCATTCCACCGTCAGCTCTTGAGTGAGGCTAAGTGGCATTACTACCAAGCCAACCATGAGATCTGCCACGGCCAAGGAAGCAATGAGATAAACTGGCGGAGTTTGGAGTGGGCGGTGCTTAATAACAGCAATCAGGATCATAATGTTACCAAAGATCACACACAGGATCATCAAACTAAGTCCCACCAACAAAATCCACTCCCTTGATGTGAAGTTCAAAGCTCGCATCATTGTGTCTGATGTGTTTCTTGAAAAGTTAGATTCAGTGAAATTCAGTGTGAAAGTTGTGACTTCACCCATTGTTGTTCTCTATGCTCATCGACGATCACAGATGATGACAGTATTTAATGTAAAGCCACTGGTCGTTTTAATTCAGTACAATGTATCAGATAAACAAGTGGTTGTTGATTGAACCAGTTTTCATCATGTTTGTCACGGTATTAGGAATTTTTTCATTTGCGTTCTTTCTTCCTGGAGTTATTTTTACACGGTGGCATCTATGATTGCAGAGGTAGTGTTGGTTGGTGATTGGTTGCCATATGGTTACATTTTACAGGAAACTCGCAGTTCACCTTGTTTTCATGTTTCCTGTCCAATATCAACTTTCAGCATTTCTTACTTTTCCCTGTGTGTAAAAACAACCATTTTGTTAAGTGATAATAATAAGTATGTGTGCTTCTTGATGATGCGGGGAGCAAGCCCTCATGAGAAGATTCAAAACAGTTTAACAGTGTAACCCCACACGCACACGCAAAATCACACACAAAATCTCACAATGCAAACATTCTTCACCTGCTATATCAGTCAATTGGCTGCACTCTAGTTGTCAGTTTGACGATGCAGTTTGCTCTGAAGGTGCCTCTGATGTTTATATCAGTCTATGTGGAATCAAAGTCAGCAATCTTGTACAGGTGTTGAACTAACTTCAGTCAGCACAGACAGCCAAACATTCACCAACATGATCAAGGATGTCCTTCAGGAGTCACACTGAAAAAGCTGCCACCCTGTGTCAATTCAGATTTGGAAGTGGAATGTTGATGCTTCTTTTCATCAGAAAGACAAATGTAATGCCTTGGTTTGCAGGGTGCAACAAAGCAGCATGATCCTTCCCACATAAGTGTGTGCAAACAACTGGCCCATCTCATGTTTAACTCTTTATCTGTAGGTGTTGCAATCCTGAACCTTGAATGCACTTACATCGTGTGCATTGCTTGCACTAAGTTAATGATGCATGAATAAAAGCTTGCATTAACTCAAGTGTAAAGTACCAGACTTTTCCCTCTTTTTTGTGCATTAGTATGGTAAGGCTTACTTTAGAATTGTCATTTAATCTGGCTTCCTGCAGGAAAGTCGTTTTCCCACAAATTGTAATACTCGAGATAGCCAACTTAAGTGTACTCGTAGCAACTATAAGATTTACGAATACCATTCTCCAGGTCAAAGAAATTCAATCAGCCTAGGGAAGCCTTAGAATTTAAAGGAAGGACTGAGGTATACCCTATGTAATTGGAAAGTGACACCCTACGTTTGCAATCATTCATTAACAATAATAAACAACTCAGGCACACTGTTTTATTCTATCGTAAACACCCTATGGAAGTACAGTCTTTCATACATAACAGTTCTTTTCAATTGAGTTTATCTCTGTTGTGACTAATGATACGATTCTCAGTGCTATTTATTGAAAGGACACTTAACAGGCTTCAGGTTGGATTCGAACCCTCATCCTCTCAAATTCAGTCTGCAGTTTGTTGATTGCTGAGATCAGAGCCTACATAACTGTGATAATACAACTGATTTTCTTCTCATGCAGTGTTTATGTTACGCTCCTGGAAAAGTAATACTTTTTATTCTATTTTCAGTTTTATGGGTTATATAACTACCCTCAAATTGTCAAGGATATTCACTAATTTGTGTCACATGTAGAAATGCAATGGCACCTTTGGTACCAGTTTATTCGCTTGGCAAGGCTTTGATTTCATGCTAATCAGTAATCATTTGTATATGCATATGATGTACTGAATGAGCAGTTTAACTCTGAAGACTATCAGTCAAATAAATCATGCTTCTAACTCTGTGGCATGGAAAATCTAATTCAATCTTTCTCTGTATTAGTACCACATCAGGAACACTCAGTTGAACAGTCCCATTGACAGCTATAGCCTGCCTTTTCCAATTAAAATGAGCAAACAAGACTGCAATTACGATCTCCTATGATGACTGTGGTTGCATTGTGTTAAACAGGTAATGTTTATATTATAAAGGAACAGCCTGCTTATCTTCTCCATTAGTCTACCTTTGATTCACTTGATTGCTCTGTGATTCAGAATGCTCCCTGCAATATGAAAAATCCTGACATATAAAACTGCAGAGTTTCTCAAACAACTGCAATGCTTGTACTTAACATTATGAAGCTTAAACAGACAGCTGCACAAAAAGTTGTTACCATTATCTTTCTTCATCTATAATACAGATGCTTAAATTGATTTAAAGAATGCTGTGTGATATGGCCAAAGAAGTACAGCTATCCGGTAAATCTCATCAAAGTACATCTAATAGCAAATTTGACTTTAATTGTATTGTTAAAGTCGTCTATTTAGTTCGCTGTAGGAAAAAGACCTTAAAGGTACAGTTTCATGTTTTCGAAAAAGTATTATTTACAAAAAAGTTACACTAAAAATAAAAGCAGTGACATGAAATTTGTCTTACCTTTTAGATCATCTAATGCTGCAGTGATGAAATACAGCTGTCCAGTTGAATAAAGATGACTAGAATGTGAACACTGTTCAGAGAAGCAGTGACCACATTTACTTTTGCTTGAAGAACTGCGGCCCATTCACAAGGGAATGTCTGTCCTTTCTTTCTTGGCAGTTGTATTTAGCCTGCTCTGTCCTTTCTCTATGGTCAGCAGAAGGACCTTGTTCATCCACCTAATCAACTGTTCCCTTGTGGTCTTTGGAATTGCTGCAGATAATTAGCCTGTTAATGAATACATGTCCTCAGTGTGTTACCTCAAGGATCCCTCAAGAGAAAGTGTGTATCAGTCGTTTCTTACGAGCAACCTAGAATTGTATGCAGCTAAGAAACATATAGTTGGATCTCAGAAGAGAGACCAATTCAGCCTAACTCTGATGATCATTTGAACCAGTTACCACACTTTGTTAGTGACAAGTTGATTTATATAGAGTATCTAACAACTGAAGTAGATCATGCTTGTGGAAGTACATCTTGAGAGCCATTTAAGTAGCAATCTTATATTTAATTTTTTTCAGTGACTCATTCGATTCGTTAACACGCCCCACTCTTGATTTGGACTTGTCCATTTTGAAGCACAGTTCAGTGTTGGGTTGTTCCATAAAGATTTGCATGAGAACTCTTACATGTACATGAAGGGTTTTGAAGGCCGAGGAAAACACTGGATGCTTTGTTGGCTCATTAAATCATGCATGGCCATTAGCAGATTATTTTGTTTGGCTAGAGCTCCAGTCTTCAGCAAAAGAAAACAAGATTTCACAAATACATGTAGAGCTCATATTGGATATCCTTGTCTTTCCAGAAAAAAAAAAGAATTTGTATGTGGTACCATTCAAAGAAGTATGATCTTGTTCTCATGTGTTTGTAAATTTTAATTGAAGATTGACAAATTCTGGGCAAAACACACCATATCAAAATTCTTCAGGTCTGTCCGGGTTACGTCATTAAGTTTCGACCAATCAGATTGGCCATCATCTCGATGAAGACCAACTTTCTTGGGGGACGGTATACTTTGATCCAAACGGACTTGTCCCTAGCCGCTCAGGGACTCTCCGGCATGCCATGTGATGTCTGAGGAGGAGGGCGCCCTCACCTTCGGAGGGGCGTGGCGCCACTATACTTTTCAGTCTAGTTGATGGTGACTGAGATTTGAATATGGTTTAAATATGCTTGGACATTTTATCATCTGTCATCGTCTCATTTAGCAAGAAAGCCAAATTTGAGAATTAATTATTTTTCTCTTAATGGGCTAGTTTCTTGCTTTATGCTCAGTGAAGGATATGAAGTCGGTCACACTTTCGAGAGTTGTAAGAAAGAGCTCTGTGAATGAAAGCACTGTGTACAACTTTATTTGATTAGCTTCATCAGTACTTAATCCTGTCTGAAGAAGTCCTTGATTGAAATTTGACTAAAAAGAAAAACAACCCTGTCCAAGGATTGCAGAGCAGATGGTCTTAGTGATTTTTTCTTCAATGTCCTGCCGTCACAAGTAGTCTTTTAACAATTAGATGGTAACAAGGCCACACTCTTTACAAATCAAGCCTGTGTGAAATAGGCAGAGCTTTCTCAAACTGCTTGCCTCTTCAGGAAGTTGTCATTTATTATGTCTGGTATTTCCACCTTGAAATAGATGGACATATGCTAGGCATGCAGACAGTCAATTAAACACAGGTTTTCTTGTTTGACCCATCTGAGAACATCAACTGTAACAGACCCTCATATTAGCGATACTAATTGAATTCTACCCAAGGAGCATTTCTTCCTTGAATTAAGCCACATATTCAAAAGAAATTCAAACATCCACACCCAGACTTGTACACCATGCCCCCCAAATATTTGCCCTCTAAAACAGTTGTCTTTATTCTGTCAGTTATGCTGTTATCTGCTTTTGACAGATGAAAACAACGGCACATTATTTCTTTAAAATTGATATTTTCACATTTTTGTGGCAACATTCCAACCATGGACAAATAAAGTCAAATAAACTAAATTTTACATTTCCTGAAAAAACAAACCCTTGCTTGGATTCATCTGACAAAGGAATCTTCACAAACAAATGAGTCAATGTTTTGGAGTCAAGCTTTACATTGCATTAAACCTTACTGGTAGTTTTCTGGATTTGGTTGAAATGTTCAGATTAAATTAAACTTTGTTGGCTATTTTTGCCTTATTTTCTGCAGATTTTCGGTGAAAGTTGAACTACGCACTTCCTCACAGGAGGGGTTGATCTTTTACTTGGGATCGGAGAATAACCCTAATATCTACTGTGCTATGTATCTCAAGATGGGCTATGTATTCTTCTCGTTTGATAATGGACAGAGGAATGGAAACAGAAATGTCTTGTCTCAATATGTAATTGATGATGAGCAGTGGCATGCGGTAAGTGTCAAAATTGACCGATGGAATTGAATAAGAAGCAAATGAAAATCTTTGTAGAATTCTGTGGAATCTCAATCAAAAGTAGTCGTGTAGAAAGTGTATTGAAGAGTAATCCTGTGGAATGTATAGGGGATCATTTTTTGTCATGAATCTTGCCCGTCTTCTTTGAAATAACATGGATATTGTGAAATGTGCAAAAATCATTGAAATCTTTGTAATGTTAATTATCAAAATAGTTATGTGAATTCCTAATGGACTCCAACTGTGAGTAATTGTAACTTCAAAAGTTTACGAATCAAAAAAGGAAACAGTCATAAAAATGAGATAATAGAACAATTAGAGAAAGACTTTCGATGATTTATATTTAACCTGTTGAAGTTTTGAACTTCTCTTTGATTTTGCCTGAACCTGTTTTTCAATGGACTAGTTGTATTGACCTTACATTGAATGCATGGAACCTTACGTAATGATTTATATTTTTTGTCTGCTACCTGTTAGGTCGAGGTTATGAAGAATCGTAAGACGATTTCTCTTACCCTGGATACCTTTGAACCACAGAAAGACAGATTCCCAAAGAGAGTCAATGTGGTTGATTTTGACTCACCCCTTTATGTTGGTGGTCTTCCATCTGCTTACTCCAGGACTATCAATGGAATAGTAAGGAAACAATGTGTCTCGTGCATATCCTAACATTATCTATGTTCCTGAGCAAGACACAGGACTTCAAGTATTTCTGACGAGAGCAAATGATCATCTGAAATAGCCGTGAGGGGGAAAGTTTTGAAATTATGTAATCAACACCAAGTCTTGCAAAAAATGTATCATTTTGCTTAGGGGTTGTCATTCGACAGACTTTTAGCTGCGAGTCAAAAAAGCATCATAATGATTTCCAGATCGTTAAATTTTTTTCTCATAGGTTTAAACTTTCTGATTTTCTCACCAGAAAATGCGAAGTTTTGAAGGCTGCATTCGCAAGATCGACTTGAACCAAATCAAGCTTGATCTAACCCAACCTCAGATCAGTAACATGGTTACGCCTTGTTTCATGAGTACAGAACCAGGGGCATACTTCCAAGGCACGGGGTATGCCATACTGGGTAAGTATACACAGAATATCTTGGATCTGGGCATCTAAGCCCTCAATCATGAATGAATCACGGGTGGAAAGGAGGAAATCAGGTTATTAGCTTTTCACTAGATTCCATTTGCACTTTTTGTTTTAACAGCTTTTTGATGGTACATGTATTTTTTTCAGCTGAGCAGGTGGCAATGGATGTTGATTTTGTTTTGAGCTTCAAGTTCCGAACAACGCAACAGTTTGCAGTGCTTCTGTCCGTTCAAGATGATAAAGATGGCGGTCTGGCCTTAGAAATCATCAACAGAGAAGTAAATAGTTGTATATATGTATGAAAAAGGGCTGTGGTTGAGTCTGTGACAAATCTCTGCAAGTCCCTCACAAGTCATCTAGTATCTAGTAAAGTCGCAAGCTTATGTAGTGTTCATCCTGTGACATGTGAACAGTCTTGTGATGGACTTCACTATGGGCATGTAGGGTGGGCACGAGGTATAAGAGACAATTGCCTTCAGTGCCCCTGGTCTTTGCCTTGATGTCCATTGTCTTTGCCCAGAGTCCAGCCCTGGGCATGGTTGTAAACAATTTCCTGTAGTAATGATTGTGTATTACGGGTTATGAATTGAACTGATTAAATGGATGGAACTGATCAAATGGATTTATATCTAAGCTCAGTTGGAAGTCATGTTTCATTTTCATAACCAACCCTTTACTCTCTACTGTTTGTCAACAGCTTGTCCTACGAGCTGATAACAACCTCAACGGTCCTCGCCGTATTACCTTCAGTGGAGCTGATAATGACATCCACCTGTGTGATAATCAGTTCCATACTGTGCACATCATCCAACAGACCAACGAACTTAATCTTTTTGTTGATGATGACAACTTTGAATACAGTGGTGATGGTGGGATTACTGCTGAGACGTATGGTACAATTTCAGTGGGAGGTTTCCCAGGTAAGAATGATAAGAATTTTGATGAAAGTTTTCAGAGAGTTGAGGGAATGTTAGGTGACCTTTTGTGTTGGATATTCTTGGTTCAAAAAGCTATTTTAAGCCCAGTTCCTATATGAGAAAATGTCAAATCCAAAAGCAGCCTTAATAACAAAACAAAGGTTTCCCAAATGCAGTTTTTTGTGAAAAGCTAGCTGCAGCCTTTCTCTTTAATACTTTCATTTTAATACCGTCACCTTAAGTTATTGATGGATATGAAACTATTCATTGACAGATTTTTATTAAAACATGGTTTTCAGAAGAAGTCTTGTTCAACCTCTCTGCCAGTGGGGCCTGTAGAATATTGTTGGCCTTTTTATTTTCCCTTTTAAAGGCATGCTTAAAACTTCTTGGCAGGAGGACAACAGAACATAAAACCACACTGTCATTTTTACATTTTAAGCAGATGCTATTAAGAAATAATCTACTCTTTTATTATTACCAGAACCAATGTGGCAGCATCCAGGAACTATTCGAACAGCCTTTAAGGGCTGCATTCAAAGCTTCCGTATCAACTTGGGCATACCTTACACCTTTTTGTCCTCCTTGGAGTTAGTTGACATTATTGCAGACCAGTGCCCAGTCACCTAGTCTGCTTGGAAAGTTAATTTGATTCTTTCTTAGGTAAGGCTATCAGATATGGATATGAGACCTAAACTTCTTACAAGAAAAGATATTTAAACTGGGTTTATTCATGTCAGGCCATCCTCATCACCGTGAAAAAAGGAGTGTTCACAAACTTTGTAACATCTCTGAATCACAATTCTATAATTTTACTTTTCTTAGTTTTGAAGTTATTCAAAGTAATAAGGGAAATGTTTCAAGCCTTTTTTTCCATACTACTTTTCATTAACGATTTTTTTCTTGCAGTAGCTGAGATGTGAGGTGATTTTTAGAAATCTTTTCCCTGCAATTGAAACATCTGGCAGCAGAAGTTTCTGTGGTGCTTCATCTGAAATATTATTGGTCAGCTTTCAATCAGTTTGGCCTATTAAATGATTAGTGTTTGTACAAGAGATTTGTAATGTCCACTTTTAGATTATTTAACAAATATTAATGCTTAAGAGGCAGCCTGTGATTGGACAATTTGAATGTTGACCTTTAAAGTCTATAACTTGACAGTTGGTTCAATTTGACAGTTGTCCAAGTTGATCATCTGAGATATTTTGCAATGTAACAAGATTTATATTTGCTTTCATGATAAGACAGTTATACAGTCAGAAATATTTGAATTAAACAAAATATTTCTCTTGCTTTGGGTCATAAGCTGAGCCAGGTTTTGATATCTATGAATGGCCTAGCTGTCAACTTTTTACCAAAATATGACTGTGACAACAGTGCCTTCAGGCAAACGCTGCAATTTTATTTGTAAAATGCATAAGACTGTCAGAAAACTTCATATATGTCAAGTCATTGTGATTCTTTAAGCAATTATCTGTAATTAAATGGTATAAAAGATATTTTATGCAGTTTTAATCAAATCATGTGCATAACATTTTATGTGTGTAGTTTGTACCTACTTGTATGTTTGTAAGAGTATATAAATTATGATGTAGAACAACTATTTAAAAGAGATTATCAACTGGTAGGCTGAGTAGAGTTGTAGAATTTTCAAAACAAAACTATTTATTGAGAGACTTAATCAACTGTACCAATTAGTTCTCAGCATTATGTCTTATGTGGTTATGGGCTGCGTATTATGCTTCCCATAGATAGAGAACATTAGAAATGTTGGATCAGGTGTCTGGTTCAGACCTCTATAATTATGAAAAGTTAGAATGACACTGAAGCGACTGGGAACAGTCTACCCCCTTTGCCCCTGTTGTGGTGCACAGTCGAAAGAGTGCTGTTAATATAAGATTTTGCTTATAACACGGGAAATCTTGGGTCCCAATCCTTAGTTTTTCTGTTTTCTTTTCATTCCCGATAATACAAGGTTTCTGTTATAACAAGGTAATTTGCAAGTTTAAAGAACCTCGTATTAACGAGGTTCGATTGTACACACATTAAAATAAACCAAAGCAGCATTAAAACAGTATGTAAGTCAATGGTGCTGGCCCAAAATGACGTGATTAGCTCTGTCATTAGGTCATCTGTTTTAATGGTGTATCTTCTATTTTATATCAACATCTTAGAATTTGTTCCAAGGATTCAATTTATTTTGGTATTTCATTAAAGGAAATTTAGTTTAACTACAAATTATTTTTATTGTACTGTCCGACATGATGGGTCTTTGACGGAAAGTCACCATTATATTGTGATTGACATTATACATTGTGTTCATTTCACCTTGAAAGGTTAAATACTTGTCATTGAAAGCTATTAAAATGTGTAATCAATTTTGATATATTTGTGAAAAGTTTTATTGGCAATGTATCTGAATGAAGATGCAAAGTAAACTCCTTGCAAATTTAAATGCTTTTCACTGAAAATTCTGATTCCTATTTTCCTGTAAATGGCTATCCGAATAGGCATCCACATGTATTTCTGCATGATTTCATGGAAAAGGCTTATCAAATTTCCCCCCCCCCCCCAAAATGCAAAGGCTAACCCCTTGCAACTTTAATTACTCTCAGAAAAACGAAGTAGATTAACATGCAAGTTGTGTTTTTGGACAGCGGTACTATTTTACTGGCTAGCAAAATTGATTAGCACACTGACCTATTTATTAAATGATAACAGTTCAAGGAATACAATTCTTAAAATTCTTAACATGTAAAGATGGCATGCTTGCCGAAAATATAACCAAGGCATTGTACCCTTGGCATGTCCTTGTGCGCATGTGCAAAAGTTGGGGTGCTTGCCCTTGACACTTGACTCGCTTGTCAAAAGTGAACAGGTCATTTTACGACTTGCCCTGCATAAGCTTTATTGCAAATACTACATGGGTGATTTTACAGAATGGTAGAAAGGCATTGTGGGAATGAAAAAGGAGCAAACATTGCCCCTTTTTCCTTCCCACAATGCCTTTCTACCATTGTGCAAAATCGCCCATGCAGTATTTGCGATAAGGCTTATGCATGTGAAATGGCAAGCTTACGGACTGAATTAGAGTTTTACCCTTGCCGTTACTAAAAAATAATGGTCTAAGCTTAATTGAATACTTGACGTTAATTTGTTTTATGGGCCCACCGCTGTACTTGCGGTAAGATAGGAATACATGTATTTGTTTTGCCACCGCTGAACTTGCAGTATAAGGCAAAACTCTAAAACGTAAAGAGGATATTGTTGTTAATTCCAACAATGGTTAACTTTAAAGAGTACCTCTAAGGAAAACATGTTTTCTCTGATTTTATCTGTTCAAATAAATATGGAAGCATCCAAATCGAATGCAGTATCATTTGTCTTCAGAGCTCAACTATAAAAAGCTAGCAAGGGCTTTATGTGTGTTCATGCCAAGATGCAAATTCTGAATGTAGATTGCGTCATTCTGAGAAAACGACAGGAACCCTTGCCCTGTGTTTGTTGTGGATAAACCGTGTGCATGCCAAATAATGCATGTAGCCATTGTTTGGCATGTGAAAGAGTTTATCCACTAAAATCAGAGAAAACATGTTTTTCTTAGAGGTGCTCTCTAACTATTAAGAGTAAAACAGTTAGAATTTAAAGTTGATGCTGCGAGTCGGTCAGACAGATACACTGCAAACAACAGCACCTGGGTGTGGTGGCCCGCGCACATGTGCACGTTGAGTTCGGTGACGGTGGACTAGTAGCGCATGGGTGGTCGCTTTAATCTGTTTATTTTCGTAACTTAATTTGTGTATCATCAAGACAACACGTACGCAGTTAGTCTCTGAGGAATCGCTGGCACACCTACATGATGGAGTAAGTACCATGTATTTATCCCACACTATACACTTACAGGAATAAAATTCATAGGCAGTTCATCCTTGACATGCTTGAGAAAGTTGAGACCATGGAGAAAGGAAAAGATCATGTTGAGACTAATCCTAGGAGTAGGAGTAGGATCAACACGCATGCCTACAGTACATCATACATGGCCCATTTCTGTGAAAATGACATGAGTATAACTAATATGCCCACTTAGGTTTTGACTACCCATTTTGCAAATTGTTGATCTCATCCAAGCAAGTCGTTGGGTGTGATGATGTGCTCACGTGCAGCTGTAATATTACTTGGCCATCCCATATGATATTAGCCCAACAAAGTCAAAAATAATTTTTTTTTGGCTGAGAACATAATCGACGGTAAACCTGTCTTGGGGTATAATTTCCCCCAGAATTTAATGATGAAAGCCACAGTTTTGAATCTTTGAACGGTTTTTTGCAGCTCCTTAAAAATAACAACATGAAAATGAATATTTTTTTTGTGAAAAGAAAGTTTTATTATAAATGGGTGAATTAGTTAAATCATTTTATGATTATTTTAATTTCACAGATCAAGCCCCTTATTGTCATATCTGCTCTTGGAACATTGATGAGGGTCCAAGCAAGACGGTCAGATTGTGGAATCAAAGAGGGCCATCGTTGGAAGAGGATTTTAAAAAAAGGGTGAAAACTGCATGTATCACTTTGCAAATACTGACGTTGACCCAAACCCCGCCAGATGCAGCATTCTGTAGCAGATGTAAAAGTCTGATGCACTATAGCCGTGTTCCCAATGTCAGTGTCAATCTACCACGCATTCTCATGTAGACTTTTTTAACCGTAACGGAATGTTTATTCACTGTGTTGGGCCTAATAAGACCAGCTGATTACATTGCCTGCACTGTACAAATCATGACGAAATTGGCGAAATTTGACAAAAACAAATACAAAATCAGACTAATTCGGCCAAATCTTACACAAAGACCAACTCGTACAGGAAGAGCCCTGTACACAATGTGTGTATAGCATTATCTGGCACGCCGATCACTGTGTGGGCGCGGCATGCCGCTGTACTGTATGCATGGAGCTGGAGGCTTGGAACCATACAACCATTTTCTCTGGTTGCGGTCAATCTACATTGTATGGAAACTGTTCCCATTGGACTTTTTGCACCCTTGCTAACTTACCGTGGCTGCATGAAAATCCTCTGCGACCTTTTCGGCCTGTTAGTTTTATATCGTGATTGCGGTAAGTTGACAGGGATGTCAGTTTACCATTTGTTCTCATTGGATTTAATTTCTAATTCTTCAGGGAAGTTATGGTAAGTTAACCAAAAAAAGTCCAATGGGAACATGCCTTTGATGCACTGGGCAATCAACAGCAGCCAAACAAACTGGTCATGTTGAGACAATGGGAGCTGGTCTCATGGAACAACTTCTATGCCACTGTTGGATCTTGTGGTGGCTGTCAACCACAGACTCCCGGGCTGTGTGGCCTTAGGAAAGAGGAAAAAAGAACTGAACACTGCCTGAATGGCACACTGGTAATGGAAAGAGGAAAAAAAGAACTGAACACTGCCAGAATTCCCTGATTTACATCACAGAAATAGCACCCCCACTCATCCAGAAATGCTGACAAACTTTAACGTTTATAGCAAGATACCGAAAATTGTGAAATCTCTAAATTGAAAAATTCAGAGGATCTGATGTTTTAATCCTAGCAGAATCTTTCTCCCAGGCCAAGTTAAGTGTGTAAGTTTCAAGCAACACAGTTGAATTTTAAGTGACATGTACATGATATAAAATTGAACATCTGGAAGGGTAAATAAAGGAAGTTTTGCAAAACTGTTTGACCAAATATATACTGAACGAAATACATGCAAGGTCTGTTTATTTTTTGTTATCTGTCCTTTAATTAACATATTGAATTTTCTGTGTTATTTAAATACATGCAAATGTGCTGTGCCCTTTGACCTTTTTGAAATTGCGCAATCCTAACCTTTAAATATAAGTTCCGAAATTTTATCTATCAAGAGGCCAATGGCCTGGTGGTCAGCGAGCTGGCTGTCAGGCCAGGGGACCCCGGTTCAAATCCTGGGGTCCCCGGAAAAAGAGGTTTTTTTTTTTTTTTTTTTTTTTTTTTACTAAGTTTTTTAACAAAATTGTGCATGCCTACCTGGAATTGAACCCAGGTCCTTGTGCATAGCAGTTAGTGTCCTTAACCGCTATGCCATGGCACTTTCTTGAAAAAATGTGCTCGTTTCTAAATGTTAAACCTTCCATTGTTTGGACTTAGAATATTTTTCAGCCAAACTGTGTACTGGAGATGGGCAATGGTGCAAGTCCTAGGAACTGGAAGTCTGAGAGCTGATAAGAAGAGTAGAGTAGATGGCTGAGCGCTTGGGACTATTGGTATTAGAGCTCTGAGGATCCCATGGAGCTGAAGGACATAGCTTCTTAATGTTACTGGGCTTATTGTAGCCCTTATAAGTTTGAGACTAAAAGGCTCCAAGAGGGAACTTTATATAAGGAGCTTGGAAGATGTTTAAGACTGGCAGGGCTTCCATGTAGGATGAGGCAGTAATGTAAAATCTAAAGATGGAAACAGATGTACCTTAAACTCCAGCAGTGTAAAATGGTCCAGATTAGGAGAAGGTTTAAGTGGCAAAGTACTACAGTTGTACAAACAGATATACATGTACAAACAAGTTGTTCTGCTAGTTTCAATAAATGAGCATTTATTTCACTTACAAATAGAAATTAACTGGTTATAGCAATAAATGGTGATTATTTTACATACACACAAAGCATTTATGCAAGGTAATATTTTCAAATGAGACAAATTTCATGTCAGTGCTAAAAGGTCTTTAGAATGCACTAAAAGGTGTTTAGAGAAAAATATTGTTCTAGACATTAACAGTGGAAACAGAATTGGTTAAAATTTAAACATGTTTGCCGCAAAAAAAACAGTTTTTATGACTAAAAAATAAAAACCGTTTACATCAACTTATTTCTTTTGTGCACAGAGTAAGGTCCTTAGTGTTTTTCAAAAATTCATTTTTGCAGTAATGACCTTTCAGCACTGAGCAAACAATTTGCGACTTGCAGTTTTGTGATAATTTTAAGTGAAAAACTTTTTTCTAATGCTCTGGCAATGTGGATATATGTACAACTTGGAAAATACAAAATGCACACAGAGTTTTGTCCAAGGAAAAAACTTATACAAATGAACAAAGATATTGACTGGGGAGGGATTTGAAGCTGCGACCTCTGGAACACTGTACCAACTGAGCTATCCAGCCCTATGTCGGTGGTTCTTCCCATTTGTCAATATCTCTGATCGGGGGGCGAACTTGGTAAAAGTGAGGTTAAGAACTGCCACTGGGTTTACTGGACAGTGCTGGTATTTTGGCTGCCAGAACGGGAACACCATTCAATTTTGGAAAGCATGCAATAGTTACTTAAGCTTTTAGTCCTCAAAAGAAGTATTATCAATGTGTCTAGAGTCTTTCCCAATGGTAATTATTGACAAATTTTGAAGCAGGCCTACATGTAAAGCATCTTGATAACTTAAATGTGAACATGAATGTTTTTAGATGTGCATTATTACATGTACAGTGTATGAGTCAATGCATTACGCTGAAAAGAAACAAATTAAAGGTGATCAATAGTCTTTCTTCAAAAGCAAACTGACCAATTGACTGTTCAATTTACAGAGTACCTCTTTAAGTCATGAATAATTTGGATGGAAGTACAGTACGTCCCTATACTGAACAATTCAGAAAACGACACATACCTTTTGGCTCCCAAATTTTCTGCGCACTTTTACTGAACATCACAAATTTGCTTTAAATTAAAGGAAAAAATTTAGGACTGATGACAGTGACTCAAAAGTTCAGATGTCAATAAACTCTAAAATTGAAACGGCCATGTTATGAGCCCATAGCAAAACAAGCAGCCGCACATGAGAATCTGTTTTACACAAACAAAAATGCACATGTATTTATGTGCAACAACTGACATTTCAACATAGGAAATAGCACCCTCTTTTTTCTGCAATTGACACCCTCTCTGTTTTAGCGAATAGCGCCCTCTTTTGCCAGGACATTTCCCCTTTTTTATGGAAATCAGATTTTTAGGCCTATGAAATGTGACGATTGGAACAGTATCAATAAAATCGCAATAGTTGGGGAGGTACATGTATGCCACACCAAGCATTGTGTGTGGACCCTGCCCTGTTCATCATAGCAGCATTGTGCTGTATACCAATATTCATTACTCAAAAAAATCACTTATACCAATATTCATTACTCAAAAAATCAAAGGATCAGACATTTGTCTTAGAAAATTTCAGCCAGGCATGTACCTCATTGACTTCACTTATTGTACACTGAAGCTCATGTTCATACTTGGTTGAGCACCATAGAATGTGAGACAGTGCAATTGGCTAGTCGTGTTTCAGAGCCCAATTAGCTGGAAGTGTCAAAAAGCATAGGGCAGTGTGTATTGCTTAGGTATAGCACAACTTCAAAATGGCCCCCTTTCACTCTCTTTGCACATAAATTAAGGATAGGATGACTCTGAGGCAAGGGGGTGAGAGACTGGGAGTGTCTTAGAGAGTGGGGGGGGGGTACAATGACATGAATGAGACTGGCCGGTACTATACCACCCTATCACTGTACAATGATGTACACGTATGTGTCTCACTTTAGGACATTTTGAGAAAAAGTGATTGAAATATTGGAACTCTTACCATTTTGTGTATTAAGTTTTGGAAAACTGTGAAACCGGTTTTTTAATGTTTGATTTTTTTGTATCGTTTGTCAGATAATTATAAAAATGTGTGATTTGGGGGAAGATTTGTAAACAGATACATGTCAGATATTGAATTATTTTACTGAATAAAAGGGTCACAACAGTTACAAGTAATTTTTTCATGTACATGTACTTACATCTTCAAAGTGCGTCATTTCTGTGATTCATAATCACAAATAGTGCCCTGACATTACCAGAACATACTCGTAAACAGCGCCCTCACACTACCAGAACATACTCATAAACACTGCCCTCACATTACCAGAACATACTCAAACACTGCCCTCACATTACCAGAACATACTCATAAACACTGCCCTCACATTACCAGAACATACTCATAAACACTGCCCTCACATTACCAGAACATACTCATAAACACTGCCCTCACATTACCAGAACATACTCAAACACTGCCCTCACATTACCAGAACATACTCATAAACACTGCCCTCACATTACCAGAACATACTCATAAACACTGCCCTCACATTACCAGAACATACTCATAAACAGTGCTCTCACATTACCACAACATACTCATAAACAGAGCCCTCTCATTACCAGAACATACTCATAAACACTGCCCTCACATTACCAGAACATACTCATAAACAGCGCCCTCACATTACCAGAACATACTCATAAACAGCGCCCTCACATTACTAGAACATACTCATAAACGGCGCCCTCACATTACTAGAACATACTCATAAACACTCCCCTCACATTACCAGAACATACTCATAAACACTGCCCTCACATTACCAGAACTTACTCATAAACACTGCCCTCACATTACCAGAACATACTACCAGAACATACTCATAAACACTGCCCTCACATTACCAGAACATACTCATAAACAGCGCCCTCACATTACTAGAACATACTCATAAACACTGCCCTCACATTACCAGAACATACTCATAAACACTGCCCTCACATTACCAGAACATACTCAAACACTGCCCTCACATTACCAGAACATACTCATAAACACTGCCCTCACATTACCAGAACATACTCATAAACACTGCCCTCACATTACCAGAACATACTCATAAACAGCGCCCTCACATTACCAGAACATACTCATAAACAGCGCCCTCACATTACCAGAACATACTCATAAACACTGCCCTCACATTACCAGAACATACTCATAAACAGCGCCCTCACATTACCAGAACATACTCATAAACAGCGCCCTCACATTACTAGAACATACTCATAAACGGCGCCCTCACATTACTAGAACATACTCATAAACACTGCCCTCACATTACCAGAACATACTCATAAACACTGCCCTCACATTACCAGAACTTACTCATAAACACTGCCCTCACATTACCAGAACATACTACCAGAACATACTCATAAACACTGCCCTCACATTACCAGAACATACTCATAAACAGCGCCCTCACATTACTAGAACATACTCATAAACACTGCCCTCACATTACCAGAACATACTCATAAACACTGCCCTCACATTACCAGAACTTACTCATAAACACTGCCCTCACATTACCAGAACATACTACCAGAACATACTCATAAACACTGCCCTCACATTACCAGAACATACTCATAAACAGCGCCCTCACATTACTAGAACATACTCATAAACACTGCCCTCACATTAAGAGAACATACTCATAAACAGTGCCCTCATATTACTGCAAAATCATTATAACTCATAAACAGTGCCCTCACATTACTTGGTTAAAACTCGTTTTATACATCATTTTCAGCGCCGTGAAGGACCTGGACAAGGTGCTGACCAAAGTTTTTTTTCAGTGTCGTGAGACTTCAGTAGTCTCTAGTGAAGTTTCTTGTTTCTTGGAAATAGCCAAATTAAATGATGCTCATTTTTGTTATGTGAATACCATTTGTTTAAATTATTAATCACTACGCATGATCCTTTGATCTTTTTAGTAGTGTACAAATGCAGACAGACTTGCTTCATCACTAAGGTGGAAGCAAGGAACTACATCTCTAAGAAAATTGAGTCCTTTCCTTGCCTTTTTGTGAATGAATGCCTAAGATTCTGATGAGGATCACTAATGCAATCTTAGAAGCTTTTCCTCCTCAGTGATGGAGGTGAAGACTGGTATCTATCTGAGTTACTTCCTTTCCTTGACATTGTCACGAACCATCTCTGTGAAGTCCCATAGGATCTTGTCCTCCATCTTCCTTCTCTCCATGTTGAAGGAAGCGAGGGCGCTCTTCTCATCAGCATCATGGTCTGCTTCTCCTGGGGCATGCCCAGAGCTTTCACATAAGGAGGTCTGGGGAAGAAATCAATCACAAAAGGAACTAAGCTACAGCAGAAATTGAGACATTTCTTCCAAAACTATAGTATCCCTTTATGCTCCTAATTTTTTTACACCTTTTATTTCATTAAAAAAAGTTGTTGGGGGGTTAGGCTACATTTCCACTTTTCAAAAGAAGGGAAATTAAATAGACCAAAGATCCCTTCATTTTTTCAATGAAAACAACTTCTGCTCCTTTTTTGATCATGACCCCAATTGGGTCCTCCCCCTTTCCCAGATTCATCCTTGCAGAAACCAAAAATGATATGAAACACAGGACTCTTACCAGTCAGTCAGTCAGTCAGTCCACTTGCACCATGACACTAGCCAGCCTCAACAACCATGTAGGCAGCCAGAGCAGTACATTCACCTGGCCAAAAGGCCTTCCCAAATCTAAACACAGGGAAAAATGACAAGAGGAAATTGTCACCTAAGGTTTTTCAGTCACACTGTAATACTTTTTCCCCCAAATGAGCAAACCATCCATGTTTCAACCCATCACCACATAGAATCTTATTGTGAGTAGCTGTTACATCCATAAAACCACACAGGGCTGGGGAGTGCAGGATGTAACAGGCTGGGTGGGGTCAGGGCCCAATTTCATGGGCTTATTGACACATTCATAAAACCATACAGTGCTGGGGAGTGCAGGATGTAACAGGCTGGGTGGGGTCAGGGCCCAATTTCATGGGCTTCTTGACACATTCATAAAACCATACAGTGCTGGGGAGTGCTGGGGGTAACAGGCTGGGTGTGGTCAAGGCCCAATTTCGTGGGGCTTCTTAACAGAGTCATAAGAAAAATCATGCTCCATGTAATTTTAGCAGAAAAATATGATGCTAACCTTGAGCACTATTTCATATTGTTGCTCGGGGTGGTTGTGCTGATGGTTGCGTGCGGATAGAGATTTCTCTTGTAACATCACTAAGTTTAAGCAAATCTTTCCTCCAAGGTTAGGATGCATTTGGCTGTACTTACTGTTTACGGTATGCATGAAATACCCAGAGCCTGTGTAAGCGTAAAATTGTGTGCTAAGCAGCATCAAGAAATTGGGCCCTGACAGTTAAAAGCAAGGTTCCCACGACATCTGAAAATCAACTTCAGTGACCTTTCCTGCACTTTCCAGAACTAAAATATATGATTATTTCCATGACATTTAATACCACTCTGCACAGGAAATCACCCTTGTACGGTCTTGATTTCCATGACTTTTCCTCAGACCAATTTTTCATGAGTTTTCCATGACTTTCCAGGGCAACTTTTTCCCAGGATTTCAATGACTGTGGGATCCCTGTACAAGGACAAATGGGTTAAAAACAGGTACAGTCCATCATTTGCAGATATCCAAAAGGTATCCAAAATTGTTGTTGAAAAGCATACTCGGTTTAGATGGAGGACTAAATTCGCTGGGAAACTGTTCTTTCTGGCAAACGGTCACCATGAAGAAACAATTTTTTCAAGCAGGCCCCTTCTCAAATTTTTGGTAAGTCACTATCAGAAATTCTTGCAAGCATTGACACAATGCACAGACAATAGCAGTTTCTATAATTCATCAGTTCAGGGGGTGGCAAGGTGAAGCTGCATTTGACTGAAGATGAGATTGTTTCCCAGATGCTAAATTCAGGCACAATTTAAAACATGACTCAGCAACTTTTGAGCTGAAATCTAAGTCCTGGAATAGTTTTCTCAGAATATGGAGCATTCACTATAAAGCTGAAACTTCATCTTCGTCAAGTTCGTTCTTGTGTTCCTTTTAGATTTTGAGTAATGGTGGACTGTACCTTTAAATAAATTGTTGCAACAACCGAAATCATGGCAACTATTGTCGTAAAACAAGAGATGGCTTACTCTACTGGGGCAGTGATGCCAGAAGATGAGCCCACAGGCAGGGGAACAACCACGCTGCTATCACCTTACTCTATCAGGCCAGAGATGCCAGAAGATGAGCCCACAGGCAAGGGACCAGCCACGCTGCTATCACCTTTAACACCCTGTAAAAATACAGTAATAAAAAGGAGCAGTTATGTCTGTATGCATTGTAATAAATGTACTTTAGTTTGAGCATGTCCCCGGCAGAGTTGTGGGTTTTAAGGCAATGTCCAAAAGGCATGGCTGAGGCTAGATGATTAAAGCCACAAGTGAGTGGCTTCAGTTATTTGCCACAAACTTATGTAATTCTGTCAGCCTTAGCCAGCTGATTCGGAAAAGGTCCATCTTCGGCCAGTTGACACACGTACAAACAACAAAAGGTGCCCAGTAACTGCTTTCTCAACTTAACAAATTGTGAAAACTCTGGCTGTGTGCGTGGACATTTCTTGAAGAACCTCTGAATTTTACCCTAAAGAGTTGGGGGGAGGGGCTAGGGAATCTACGCCCCTTTAACACATTTTCTAATATTATCAAGGTGCATATTTTCCAGAAGTGTTCTAGGTTTTTTAATTACTCTTTTTGGTCATTCTGACACCATTTTTGTGAAAATCCAACATACCGTTCTCGCACAGCACCTTTTTTCTGAGAGAGGTCAACCAAGAATGTAAACTCTTTTGCTGCCTTTCCCAACTTCAAGTGACTGTCAAACCATATGACAGATTGAGATAAAACTTCAATATTTGTATTGAGAAGTTTGTAAAAAAAATCCAGCATTGGAAAGCCCAATTCTTGGGATTGCTGCGAGCTGTGAGGTGGTCCAATGTAACCAAGCTCTTAGCGTTAGACGTTAGGAAGTACCAGGGCCAAACCTACCTGCAAAAATTGATTTCTTCACAGATGGCAAATACATGTACATGTATGACTGACAAGTCTAAGCTTTTCTACCTGCTGTTTTCTCCATTGTTCTTGCTCCTCATCACTGTCAGAGTGGCTGTCACTTGGGTCCTCACTGGAACTTGAGTCTCTCTTGAGCCCACGTCTTGAGAAGAACAAAAAGGAGATGAATACTGATGTCATCACTGGTTCTAGGTGTTAACTTCAGCAGTGAAAACAGAGTGGTGACTTCATCATAAAAAAATTGAAAAAACTAACAAAAATCGTAAGCAGTATCATTCCTTAGTAGAAAATTGCATTGATTTGTCGAATTTGTCGGACAAAGTCACAGTAGGGCCTACATGTACAAAGGTTTTGTACAGAATTGTTAATTTTGTTTCTGATATACAGGGCCTTTTTAAACACAGTCTTCGTACAAAGTACATGTACTTACCTTCACTGTCTGTGCGACGGCTATAAGTATAAATATCAGTGTCATCTTCATCACTTTCTGTGAGGCCAAACTTGTCAGAGCTGACAAAGTGTTGACAAAGTACTGATTATTTAAGCAGCAAGACGTAAGGACAGCATAGAATAGACATGTGACAACTTTTTTCAAGCTAGTCTGATTTAGATGTGGCCTACATGTATATGCCAAAAGATAGGTTTCAAATAAGCTTTCTAGTGATAGTATTGATACCAAAAGCAATATTATGCGATGTTGGGTTGGGGAAATGTGATTTTTTAAAAGGATTTTAAACGGGCGTATTTTGTGCCTCCGTATTTGTATTGAATAACATAGGAATATTCTGAAAAACCCGTGACCCGCATTCCTTGCTTTTCGTTATATGCGTCACTTTCTATATGTCGTTAATCACAACAAGATGGCGTGCACAGCTGCGCGGTCGCACCACATGGGACCGAACAACCCGTAGGCTAGTCCCATGGTCCGATTAAAAAACACCCCTTTGAAGGTTCAGAATTTGCTCAAATTACACCCACTTACAGCTCAAGAGTTATGTTTCACAACGATTCACCTTAAAATGACAACACTTTGTTACAAACCAGGATTAGTTGGGCGGAATTTCGAGCTCAAACTTTCGCGGCACCGCCTGCCTGGAGCTGGAGGTCGATTGGAAAATGCACTACATTAATTTGTCCGCCAGACTCCTTACAACAGCCAATCAGCAGCGCGAAATCCGGACACACCTGCAGGCTGAGTGTGTGGGCACCTTTCAGAGGTCGCGCGCGACGTGTTTACACACCTACATGTACAGTGAACAGTACAAGTACACGTACATAGAGAGACGGTGGTCATGGTGGTTCCTGCAAACCTTCCGAGTCCTAAAAAAAAATTCTCCCAGACTGATACATTCTCCAAAAATCTACGAACACATCAAGTCCCATTTGAATTCACAGAGGTAGGGCTTTTCCTTCCTCAATCTTCCACTAATCTCCTGTCCTGGTGGATTTTTAAGGATCTGGGAAGGTTGGCCATGAGACACGTCTCACCGGTCACCAAACACGGACAAGCCGAAAGGTGCCTTCGACCTTTTTCAGAGAGTAATGTTTTTATCGTTTGTGCAATAAAAGAATTAATTTTGAGAAAACTTCAATTCGTTACTTTCCTCAAAATTACCCAGATTGATCTGAAGTTCCATCCACTCGCATTTCTGAATGATTTTACCGACAAAAATGCTTAACCAAATTTTTAAAAAAAAACATCACTCACCATTACAAATCAATTTTGGCGAAAAAATTCAATCCGTAATTTTTCTCCTAAAATTGCTCAAATTGATCTGAAGTTCCATCCACATGCATTTGTGAGTAATTTCAGCGAGAAGCTGTTTGACCAAATTTCTAATAAAAACGTAAGGTTAACAAAAAATAATAAAAATAAATAATTTCAGAAAAAAAATCAATTTGTTCGTTTCCTTCAAAGTTGCTCAAATTGATTTTTTAACGATTTTAGAGGGAAACTGTGTAATCAGATTTTTAATAAAATTGCAAGGCTAACCCCTTGCAAATTTCATTTAATTTTGCCTGAAAATTGCGATGTCATTTTCCCTAAAAATTTCCCGAAAAAAATATTTATCTGAATTTCAATATGCATGCATTTTAAAGACCAAATAGTTTCAACATTTCATAAAAATCGCAACACAAACCAATTGCGTATTTTAACTTTCATGAAAAATTTCACTTCCTGATTTTCCTAAAAATTGCTCAAACTGATTTGAATTTACAGCCACTTGCGTTTGAGTGTTGCTTTTTTGGGGGGGAGAATGATTAAATTTTAATTAAATAAAAAGGCTAAATCCTTGCAAATTCTGGGTTTAAATTTTATCCTGTATTTTCTTGAAAAATTATTTTTATCCTTACAGAATACAGATGTAAGCTTAAAACCTTCGTCGGGTAAAAAGTAAGGCTTTTTTGAAACCGCATTCATCAAATTTAATATTTTTGGTTCGATTTATTAAATATTTCTAAACATGACGTAATCTGGGTTCCTCTCAATAATGAATACACATAACCTATCAAAAAATATACATCGTCTAAAGTATTGAAGCAAAAATAAACTGAGCACTACAGACATCTTTGAAGAACACTCCCCCCGACAGAACTCCAGCCAACCAAGATATGTAATTCACATTTGTAACAAAAAGGCCAGTTCTTTAAAATAAATGACATGTACTGAAGAAAAACGCTGTAGGTGTCATTTTGTGGGATCTTGCCACATTTTACAAAGTTTCCATTACACAATCCAAATATCCAGCCAAACCTGATGTTTATTAATTACTCAATGGTGCACACATTTAAAAAAGAAAAGAGTTGAAATCTGCATTGAAATCCAATCAGCCAATAAGGAGGTTCAAGAACTGGGAGGTTAAGATTTAAGATATCTTTGCTGGCAGACAAAAGTTTATGATTAGAAGTAAAGAAATACTACATGTATGCCTCAACCTTGCTCAGAAAAGAAATGCATATTCTTATCAAACATGTAATAGTAATATCAAACCCTACACCCCAAAATTTTGGAATTCTCTAATACTGCTTTTGAAGGCACTTTTTAAAAGGCACGATATCTGTACAAATGCAAAATGAAATTATGGCACATACATGTAATATCCACTTAACTCAAGATAAATATTGCAACATTCTAAAGAATATATGCTTGCAAGACAAATATTATTTTACCCAAGACTTTAAAAATCTTGTTCCTCCTTGCATTTTTGAAAACAAAAGCTACTGTTTTTACTTGTCTCAGTAAACCAATAAGCACACCAAGATACCCACAGCACCTTGCTAGAAAGTCTCCTAAATGCAACTTCTGTGTTTCTGTACAAAGCAAGCCAACGTTTGTAGAACTTATGGCCTAATAAAAAAATTTCCCATTTCTCATCCACATCCAAAAGTAATGCTGTATCAATTTCATTTATCGAAACTTTAATTGAAATATCAAACAAATGTCAAAGCAGAATTTTTATTGATTAATTACATTGGAATACTGCTCATTACCATAATTAGTCTGGATGGCAGCAAGATGGCAGCAATGTACTAGCCTGTTTGAGGGGTTACTCCCCACACCTTAGACCATCAATTTGATTTCCAAATTCACTCAATCGTCCAACTTGAAATGTCATCCCTGGCTAATAAGTGTGGATGTTGGCAGAAATAAAGGGGAATATATCTCATTACTATTCAATTTGAGGAACTAGGAATTATTTTCATGTGGCCTTAAGCAGAAATGACTGCTTTCAAAATGTATATGCTTTCAATTGATCACAAGCATCACAGACAATACATCAGCAGACATTAGGCAGAGAACCTGGCTTTACTGAGGAAATTATACCGGTACAGCTCTACCAATTTGGCTGCAGGTGTTCGGGACATGTTTACAATGATGTTATCAGGTATTGCAGATTTAGACCAACTCAGCTGTATTCCACACGTTTGCAAGCATATAACTCTAAGAATGTAAGCAGTAACACAATACATTCATGGATGTACATTTCAGAGTACCAAATATGAATTCTTAATTTCTTATGTCTCATCAAAAGGCAAAATGTACATGTACACGACCATGCATTTGTGTTCATTGGCAATGGCATTAACTGCCAGTACATGGCAAAATACGGCAACAAAATAACAGCCAAAGACTGTTCTTTACTGAACAGCCCTGGAATCTACACAACTCATTCCTGATGAGTTCAGATTTGCTCTTTACTTTCTGTTTTAATTACAGTATTGCTCCATTCAAACAAAACCTGATTCAAAATTTTCCAGATTTAAAGAAAAACTATGGGAAAGATAATGATGGTTGGTGAGGCCCATGCCCCTCAGCCCCCCCCGGTCCACATTTAGGTGTGTCTACATTTGGTAATCCTATATTGTACATGTCTTACTACAGTATGAATGTTGATGACATGCAGTACATCAAACACCAATTACTTGTGAAGGCTGGCTGTACTAATGAGGATTCTAGTAGCTCAAGAACTCCAAACATTTTGTCAAAGAATTCACAACAAATAATTTTCTGTTTATCATAAGTTATTCAACTTGTCAGGCTGACCACAGCCTCCAAAAGAACTACATGTACATTAAAGAGAGGTATTGCACAGTTCTATTGGGAGGTTTGCAACAGTAGAAAGAAAAGTGGATGTTATGGCGCCCTCTGTATAGCCAAACATCCACTTTCTATCATTTAAGAAACCACTTGGTTTCATGGAAATTTGTAGCGCCATCTTACCAATGCATATGTCAATCCAATGTGCTTGCATACAAGGAGAATAATTTATATGACTGGCGCCCTCTTGTGACTAGCTCAGCACATCCCTTCAGCAAATAATCAACTGATTTCGAGGAGAAAAGTCCAATTCAATTTTTGGAATAATCTTTTAGAATCTGGTACAACATTTTGGTAAAACATACAAAGCCTGTCAGCATGCACCGTTTCAAAGTGTAACTTCAAAGGCAGGAAAAGAAGTTCCCCAAACACTACGCCAAATATTGGTGTCCTCTTTGAGGCACTATTATAAACCAGCTCATTATCATGGGTCCAATTCATCATCAGAATCTGTCCTGCAACTTTAGTAAAACTGATGCTATGATAACACCAACAAAAGTCCCCACTGGAAGATTTTAACAATTGCCTGCACTGCCCAAATAATCAGTATTCTCAGGATACCTTTTTTAAGATTTATATACACAAATACAATTATCAAGTGGAAGCACTTACCATTTGTTTCATAAAGATTGGTGAAGCCAATCCCTTCAATCCACAAATTTCCACAATCTCTTGCATATTCAATTTAAAAATCAGTCTCTGTGTGATATCTCCACAACCATTCATCTCAGCCATTTTCCTTGGAGCCAGCTTGTGAGATGTCAGGTTTATCAACTTTGCCACTTTCAATGTGATGGCCTGAATCAGCCACTGAATCCTCAGTAGCGCCTGTAGTGGAGACTACACCAGAATCCATGCAGGGGTCACAGGATGAATTTTGTGCGGTGTCACTTGTGCCTTTGGTTGTGCTGTTTGAAGAAACACTGGGTCCACTATGGGCAGTGTCGACAGTAGTCACCCCAGGTGTATCACTGGTGACCCCACTGGCTGTGTCCTGGGTTGTGTCACTACTTGTATGTGAGCACAGGTCATCCTTCTGTCCATCAACCTCTGCCACAGAGCTATCACTGTTTATAAGACTTTCACATATCGGACGGGATGAAGGTTGATGTTTAACATCCAGACTTATATCTCTACTCTCAGACACACTTTCAGCTTTTGGTGAGTCACAGGGCGGTGTATCAAGACTACGCTCACCATCATCGCAATCCATCTGCTGTTCTGGACACCCTGCACTCTTTGCACTTGATCTGGTGTCTGTTAATTCTAAAGCAAAGTAGGGGTGGAAAAGTCAAGAGTGCATGACTGATGATGATTTAGAAGATTTATCAAAGAACTTGATGTGAAAAGACAGCTGGTGGTGCTCAAGTACAATATTTCTCATGTCATGAGTTTGAATCCCCAACATGCTCTTAAAATGACTTGTTTACATCCAGCAAACAGATTTTGTACAGTGTTACATATTAGCTTTGATCAGAACATTTTTGAGGCCAGCATGGTTACATTTGCAAAATTCATGAAATAAGCAGACTTTGCAGAAACACTGGAAAACAGAGAATGGTGAATGGCTACTAACAGATACAATGTTGATATTTTTACCTGATGTGTCGGCAGTTGGCTGAGAGTCAATGTGATTCAAAGATTCATTGGACGGTTCTTCTGTTATTGTGTGCATATCACGATCTGGTGAACAGGCTTGAAAAACACAGCAAACAACAATATCACTCTTTACTTTCTTTTACCCTCCTCCATGCTGCTGCTACTGTATATAGTTTTCTCCGGATACATTAACATGTTGAAGAAAGCTTGCTCTTGTTTTCTTTGTTATTTAAAATCTAATATAACTAAGGCATTCTGCCGGAAGATTCTCGAAGAGTTGCTCATCCAAATCAAAGATTCCATGGATTGATTTGTTATTTTTTTATTTTATGACACACATCTGCATGACATGTTTACAGTGACTGCTGAACATTGTCTTGGTAGTTGTGATTTAACACCATACACCCAGTGTTTGCCCTCAAAGGTTTGTGAAAAAACCACAAGCATATTAAGGGCAAAAATCCAAAATTCATTAACATCTCCCCGGTTAAAATCCATCCTTGGAAATACTGCTGCTACATCTGACTCAAACCTGCCAGCCGACACCGGCAAGCTTGGTGGTTGAGTGGTTAAGACATCTGCACTAGTGAGCAGGAGGTCGTGGGTTTGACTCCCACCCAAGTATGCTTGTATTTTTTTTTCTCACAAGCCTTCAGCTGCAAGGACTGAGTATACAATATTATAATACATGTTAGGCGGGGCAAAAATCCAAAATGAATTAACATCTCCCCGGCGCAAATCTATCCTTGGAAATAGTTGTGATTTGGTCAAGACCATCACAAGACCAGTCACAAGACCATCACGAGACCAGTCACAAGACCAGTCACAAGTAACAGTGTGAACAATGACAATGGAATGCTTTGGTTGCAGTCCATGAATAGCTTGTGAGTTGAATTCAGACTGGAGGTCTTGTGCTGGTCTTGTGTGGGTCATAAGTGGTCTTGACCACAACACTGGATGTTTTTACAGTACTTTCGAGAAATTTGATTCAAAAGTATCTTCTGGACTCACTTGGATCTCCAAACAAGACTTCGGCAGCCTTGTAGTAGTAGCCGTCAGCTGACTTTGGTTTATTAATTGAACAAAGTTGTAAACCATGAACCACCTGCATTCCAAACATCTGAGTGTTGTGGGGCTTATACAGCTCGGACTTGATCCTACGAACACCTTTCTTGCGAAGACTTGGCGCTCGAGACAACTTCATTACAGTCAAGTGGGGCTTGAAACCACGCTCCCCGGTTGAAACCAACTGGTACTCTGAGAAACATTTCTCTACTGTGTCTGTTGGTTTAAATTATGGGAAGAAGGTATAAAATCAATGAAAATGAGATCAGATTTGAGAGATTAACTGAGAAAACTGAACCAAATAAATATAAGACTGTTAAAGATATGGCTTTATTTAACAGGATGTCTAACTTTACAAATTCAAATCATCTTGATGCAACGATTTCAAAAGCTCTGCTTCAGTTTTCAAGATGCAAGCAGATTTCCTTCCTCTAAATCTTACACAAGAAGTCTTGAGCGATAAGAAGAGTTGGTAGAGTTCATTAGATTTGTGTTAAGCCCTTGTGTGACATTTACTCTCCACTTGATTTCCTGTTGACTGTCATGTTCTCTCCAGCTGAGCTCCATAGGGACCTGGCTGAATGCTAAGTTCAGTCATGACATCTTCACATTCATCAGAAATTCTAAGTGCTATCCATCAATCTGCCTGTATGTTCCATTGGTGTCTGTCATCTTAATCCAATTACACCTTCCTATTTTCTCTCTCAGGCTTACTCAGTTCATAACCTTGCCTCCCTCAGGAAAACCGTTTATTCTCACCTCATTTCCTTGACATGATTAAGTTCCCAACACTTTTAACTGCTCCAAGGCTACAGAATGTTCCCACACCCTATTTTTCTCACTTTAATCTGCCATCTTTGTCATTTCCTATGACACTATGGTATCTTCTGAAATACACTACTGCTTCTTAATTTTTCTTTCTTTACCTGCTATCTCATAAAGGCTCTCCAAGATGTTATCCTGATCCTTAATCTTAGCAAACATGACTTGGTTGTTGAAATGGCCAAGTCCTCCAAACAAGATACTCAGTTTCTCCTTCATGAAGCGTGGACTCAGAATTCGATGACACTCATTCAAGGCTATCTTAGCTCTGACAAGCAAACAAGAAATTTAATGAGGAGATTCTTGCAAAAGACTTTTTGAAACATAAGGGAATAAGTCTGACTTTTATTAGTGCAAGAAAGGTGGCAGTCAAGATAGACAAACAAGATGTGCTGAAAAACTTTTCCAGTAATTTTAGGATGCTGCCACAAATGATAAGTTTTTCACACGTACTATAAGGATTTGCCTTCCCCTTCAAAACTCTTGAGATACATCAAGTTAAGGAAAAATAGAAAAGACAAGGTTTGCACCAACTATCAGCAATATGTTGGGATCTGTGCTTGTCCTTTCATGTCAAAGCACCACAGCGCCTTCAACCATCACTGCACAAAGCAAACAACCCAGTAAGAGTTTAGATGAAGAACGTGTCCATGTGTAACCTGCACATCATTGTCAAACAACTCTGACATACATGAGTTGTACCAACCTTTCAACATCCTCCTCAGTTGCTAGGTGCATCACCATGATGGTTAGATGCAGCGTTGCTATAGGAACCATTGCATCCTTCAACTTTTCATCTCCAGACAGGACCGTCTGCTGGACATCTCTCAAGGCCTCATGGATCTACATCAAAAACATTTTTAACAGATTTACAATATTTATAATTAGCAACAGGAAGGTAAATAAAAACTGATTCAAGCATGAGCTACACGTCGCTCGTATCCAAGGTCAAATAGAATCGTTAAGGTAAGTCAAAGAGTTGTGAGAAGGCCTCCTCTAGAATACCTGAGGATTGGAAACCTGAACTGCTACAAAGAAGTTAGGAGCTAGTCTCTTTGTCTTCTTCTCAGAGCCTTCATCTCCACCTCCTGCCAAGGATTCCTCGACCTTCTCAGACCCTTTCCTCTTTCTCTTCTTGACCTTGACTCCTTTCAAGTTTCTGTCTTTAGAGGCATCTTGTGCTAGGTGGGGGAAAATGAGGATTCAACACAGATAACTTTTAATTACAAATGCAAAGTCCAACAATTCCTGGCACAAGAATTTCCTTCAACCATTCCTTCCCATTCCCTCCCCACAACTGATCACCATACCTCTTGTAGCATCTCCAAGTGACCTTGACCTTTCAAGACTATGTCGCAGGAGGCTAGGGTCAATGCCAAGCTCTTCATCTATTAAGAAAAGATACGATATACAGCTAAATAGTTGGTTAACTCTTTAGTTGTAGAGGTTTGCTCTGTCCATTGCCAGTAGTCTCCTGATCACAAATGAAGCTTACTGTCCGAAACTTTGAGTAACTCAAATTATTTTCAGAATCACACATACTCGTAAAAGAGCTATCCTTGCCCGGTGCTACCACAAACCTCTACAACTAACTTACTACCTTCACCATGTAAAGCTTTAAAGCTCATCTGGTTAACGCTTGGTTTGTACTAATATTTGCTTGGTTTGATTTCAATGCCAAAATTCTTGTCACTTTGAAACTTTTTCATGAACCATTATGAATAGAAAGCTAACTTTTTTCAAACCCTTTTTAATTAAAGTCTGATTTCCAAGAAAATGGAAAGGCTTCATAAACTTTGGGTAAATTCACATGCCAAACAGGCCAAGATCTTACCTTCAGTTGTTAATGGCGATTTAGTAACATGCTGTGAATAATCCTCACACATGCTAGAGTCCGACTCAGTGGACTGTTTAGTTGACGTCATGTTAACAGAAATTGAGTTTGCCTCAAATATATCAAAGCCACCCACGCTAGTTAAGGTTAGCTTTACATCACCAGTAGCTTCTACGGTCACAAGTTCAGATGCAGTTCGCATGCTGTTTGTGTCAGTACCAACAGCTTGTTGATCCAGACTTGTGCTGGGTGGGCTTGGTGATGCCCGACGAGGTATCTTAGCGTGGAAGGATGCTGTCCCCGTGGCAGGGTTCAAGGTGATGGAACATCCATCCTCATCAATGAAGCTCTCGCTCCAGTCATATTTAAGGCACACTGCATCCTTTGCAGTATTATGCCGAGTGTTGTGTGCGGAGTCAGAGCTAGTGTGCCTGCTGGATGCATGTTTGCGTTTAGCTGCTTTCTTGTTAACTCTGCTAGCCATGCTTGCATCCAAGTTAATACAGAAGTCAACTGGTTTAACCAAGTTATAACCCAGGTTACTGTTTTCCTGGTTTATACATGTAGACAGCAGTATCACTCGCCTCAAACTGCTGATGCCTTTTTTGTTTTCCAAATTTTCTTGGTTAATTAGATGGCATGTACATGTGGTTTCCTCACTTCCTCTTCTGAAGGCTGGCAAGTTAACTGGTTTAAACCAGTTTAGAAAAGAGTTGGTGATTGGATTAATGAATTTGTGCCCCTGGTCAACGAGCACAGACAGCAGATGATAGTTAGGGCCCTTACAATAAGGGTAGACTCTGCTCCAGACATTAATCATGCAGACGCATTTACTGTATATATTTTTTCTACAAGGTTGTTAATGGTTAAGTCTGCTACAAGCCCAGTTGATGACATGCGTGGATTAAATAAGAGTTTTGATGGTGACCTGACAAGTCAGGAAACAACCACAGGACATACGAACGCATAAAGCAGACTCAAGAAAGCACAGGCAAAATGTCAGGCATAGGAAAGCATTCCACAACTCACACAGGCTGATGTCTGTCAAGTCAGCTAAAGATCGGCTGAATGTTGAATCAGGCGAGTCGAAATCATGTGGGGCAAGGGCATACAGGTCAATATCACCCAGACGATCCTGGTAACCAGATTCATAGGTGTCATTCAGGAAATCCTCATCAAGGTCCTCCTCAGATATTCCATTGGAGGTTTCTTCACTCTCACCATCTCTGGAAGGGGTGTCTGTGGGGCTGGAAGATGAGTCCTTGTCACGGGTCAAAGCCAGGTCAGCTAACAAGAAGTCCTTGTTCTCGCTAGGACTGTTGATTCCTGTGGAGAACAAAGCGCCCTCATTCAACTCACTGGTCAGCACAAGAAGTTCCTTGTTCAGCCGGAGAGACTTGGAGAGATGGTCAGAAGAGGTGAAAGTCTTAAAAGATGCACCTCCCTGGGGGAAACGACAAACCTGGATTGCGCCAAGAGGAATATGGCCACGAGAGAGAGGAGCTTTGGTGACAACACCGATCTGTGAGACATAAGGATAGAAAGAGAAAAACAAGATTTGCGACAATGTTCTCTAATTAACAAATTCAGCAATTCTGCTTTACAGTTTCTAAAAATGTACACTTCAGAAAGTACCGTATCAGGTAGTACTGATGCCCTGCAGAAGATCAAGAAAGGTTAGCTGCATGCTTAATGTATTTGACAACGGCACAGAAACAGCATAGGTATCTGCAAAAGGAAGACATGTATGCAGAGAAAGGTGCATGCAAATTTCTATGGACAATTTTTACCATACAAAAGGAAGTAACACAATATTGAACACCAGCAGATTGAACAAACCATCAATGCACAACAACACACAATGTCTGTTTACCTGTGAATGGTCCAAACTCCTAGGAAGAATAAAAGTATGATGCGTGCAAACAAAACAGCCACGAAACGTGTTAATGATCGATGAGTGAACCACATGTCCAATGTCAAGTTATTGCCAGTTGTTAATTGTTCTTAACAATCCAAGGTTGATGGGATTGAGTGGTACTGCATTTTTAACCCTCAAGGCCTCAAATCCTCTGAAATTGAACATGTTTTTGAAAACAAACCTGGATCCAGAACAGAAGACATAAGGTACAGTTACCCAGTGATTGATGTTCTAATTTTGTTGGAATGCAATTCTGTTTCTTCGCAAAGGAGCCATTAGTTATTGGCAGTGTTTGTTTCACACGAATCTGGATCACGATAAGTGATCTGTCAATTTACAGACACCAAAAATCACCTAATGGATGAAACCAGTGTTACCATCACTGATCAAAATCCAGATCCGTGCGAAACAAACAGGTCCAAAAAGTACTGTACACATGTATTACATGACTGCAGAAATAGGATGGTTCAAAGCAATCAGGAACCATGAATAGACACTGAATATCAGAAAGGTGAGCATGTGGCATAGTGGTTAGGGTTTCTACCTGCTGATCATGAGGTTGGGGGTCTAAATCCAGCTGGTGGCAGCTACATGTATGTGCTTCTTTCCACCCAGGAGTAAATGGGTAACTGTGGGGGCAGATGTGGTTATGGTTAGCCATTTGCGTCAAAATGGCAGGATAAAGTTACTATACTCCCCAGGGTGCTGAATTGGTTTCAGGAATGTTCAGATGTTGGGGGATCAATGTGCAGGGATAATAACAACAACATGCCTTGATCACCTTCATCGTGAACACCTGTATGCTTCGCGCTTAATAAAATGTGACCATTATTATAACTGGCCAACAATATTTTGATAGAAATATCAGTAGATATGACAGGTATGACTAGAAATGAGACAGAGATATACTCACCATGGGAAAGACACCTTCTGTTAGAATGTAATCCACAGTTTCTACTGCTTCTTCTTCTTCTTCTTTAGGTCTTAGATCATAGTCATCCCATTCAAGTTCTGCATCATGCAATGTTGGACCACCACCATGATGTAAGTGAGAGCTCCTCTGTCGAGTGGTCTGCTTTCCTGTTGGTTTCTCTGAACTAAATTCGTAATGGTCCCATTCTAAATCAAAGTCCGGTGGATGTGGTCGATAATTGTTATGGGCATGGTTACTGTAACCTTGACTGCTGTGGATGCTATGGTGATGATTGCTGTGGTTGTTATGGTAACCACCACGCCCAGTGTTGCTACCACCTCGGCCACGCCGGTTGCCGTAGTTATTATAGGGGCGGGGTGGTTTCGGGACGGAATAGACAGAGACAGAGTTGTTGTAGTTGCTGTGGGCAGGGCTTGGTCGTGGGGGAGGACTGCCGTAGTGGTTCTGATGGTAACCTCGGTGTGGACTCTGGTATCCCCCCGAGTGATGGGATGACTCACCTGCTGAGCGGTGAGGAGGAACTTGGACTTGATGATGGTGATGAGTGTGGTGATGGGGATTGGGATGGTACATGCGACCGTACGCCTGAGACATGGGGACAGTAGCTCAGGGATGCTAGGAAGGGGAGGACAGATGGTTGGATGACCAGATGAATGGACGCAGAATGACTGGTCATTGCTTAGTTGATACTTATCCAGTTACCGGCATCTGCAGAAAGATCAAATAGAATGAGACAAGATTTCAGTTTACAACAACCTGTAACCTGTAACTGACATCCAGCTTTTATAAAGTTACTCCAAACTTCACACAATTTGTCTTGGTTGCTTGAAACCTTTCTTATCTTTGACCGTATTATGGACAATTACAAAGGCAGGTGATGGCACCTTGCAAGAACCTTTTACTTATTTGCATGTATCACTACACGACTTTCTACATAATTTGACAATGTTCCATTCTGCTCCATCTGTAATGTTATGAAATTATTTTTACCACTGCACTCGTACACAATGAATTGTATAATACCTAAGTGTTAAAATTTGTACAGCAAAACAGAACAAGGATACCATTTACATGTACATCACCAAACACAACGGCTACTGTATGAACACACTGGCCTGTCGGGCGAGTTCCTTCAACTGACTGGAAACAGATGTTTAGGAAAAAACGACAAATTACTTCAAAACCAACACGAACTCCCCTCGGCATCACAACAGAATCCAAAACTTGAAGGGAAGTGAGCCTTTCAATCGGTAAATCTGCTTTCCGCCCCTGAATGCCCAATACAAATATCCTTCAATTTCCTTGGTTTCATGGGGCCATTTCGGCAGGTCTTGTTAATAGATGGCAGATGTCGACAGGGTAAGATTGATACCTGACTAGGGCTCCCTCTGGGGTTAGGAATCAGCCAAGTCATCTAGGGTACCGGTACATTGAGTGAACTGATACCTGGATCCTATCAATGTATGTACATTGTGCGTGTGGTTTCCAGGGTACTAAGAGTAGGAACACTGACAGTCTCAGGCGGTGATGGACCATTTCCTGTCGCGGATAACTTTGTACAATTGCAGTATCAAGATGTAACTTAAGTACTGCTCCAAAACTGGTAAACACAGGCACTCTGAACAAGCACATCTGGACCTACATCATTAAAAATATTCTGAACAGCTACATGTAGTTTGCACAGAAAAACAGGCAGCAAACTGTCCCTTTTGAAATTTAAACTGAAAAACTTACAAATCTACAAATCTACCGGTACATGTGTACACTACTTGAAGAGATCCATCAAAAGTTCAGCGGAATAAGGTTGGCCATGTACAGGAAGTTTGGCAGGTTATTACTAATACTTCTCAGATGGCAGTTTGAATGACCCGGCCAAGATTAACCACTCGTTTTCTTAGAATTACCCTTCTTGGGGGTTATTATTTATTTTTATTAATTAATTCTTAATCTTTTTCAAAAGTTAACTTCTTGTGTAATTTCCTTTACTCAATTTCCTTTAATTAAATCACATTAATCAGCTAACTTTCAGGATGTTGATTTTCATCTCCAACTTTCAATTTACAAATGCACCCTCCCTGAAACTCTAAATATTGCCCTACATGTACATGGTTTTGATGAAATTTCAGATGCTTCATGCTCAGAGCTTCAAGATGCGCTAAAAATCAGCTTTCGATTTGTGAAATCTACCAGAATAGCTAACCCAGCATGCCATGGTATGGAACATTTATGCACAAACGGATAGGGTATAAGTTACCAAAACTCCTCAACAATAATTCCGCGAAAAAAGGTGAAGCTTTCTAGACATTTTACTCACTAAAAACAGGCATTTTGTTGTTGTTGTTGTTGTTGTTGTTCATTCAAACACAAATAAAGTGTGATTGGGGGATGTTTTTGGCAACTGTTCAGCAACATGTACATGTACTTGTGAACTTCATACTACCGGTAATTAAAATTGATTTTGTTAGGGCCAGGGTTAATTTGCTTCTCTACTGGGTGAAAGGTGTTGACATTTTCCCATAAATTTGTGAAAAAATGTGTGAATATTTTCCCACCTGTGAAAATTTTTCCCACCTGTGAAAAAAGGTGTGAAAATTTTCCCACTGAGGGGAAAATTTTTCAAAATTTGTGAAATGAATAGGCCAATTCATTTTCATAGATGGGAAAGTGTATAAAAATTGTCCCACTTTTGAGGTTACCGTAACTTTCAATTGCACTGTACTGTACATGTACATTATACTTTGACTGTTAATATGATTACGATTCAGCTTAAGCACACAAGCACGAGTGGAACACGGAATAATGTAGTGTGTCTGTGTCCCATAAACATCCCAGGTTTGAATTTCAAGTAACCTTTGCAGCTGTGCCTTTTTGCTTTAAGTGTAAAACAGTGCAATGCATGGGCTTAAAATATCGCATCATGCAGGGTTTGATATGAACCACACAACACAGTTATATGTCACACCGTTTGTTGCCATGGATCGACCAATCAGAATTCAAGTCTGTTTTGAAGATAAAGGTGCATATGTACAATGTATGCATGTACTGATACCAGTATGCCCTTACCAATGTGCAGGAGCAACAGACCCCGAGCTGGACTAAGAAAGGGTACAATTTTCCAAGCAACAAAGGCTCGTCTGGTACCTGTATGATAATACATTGTAACTACGCATCGCTGATTCATGAAATACTATGAAACATAAGGATTGCAACCAACAAAAGGAACACTCTCGACCAACATGGCTCTTTTGAAATGATGCGCAAGAGGAAGCTTCTGCTCAGGGAAGATACCCCGGTAGAGTCCAACAGGAAGACGTCTAACTCTGGTCAGTCAGTCATTGGTGAAATCACGTTATTATTCCTCTATCACGGATCCATTTCTTGCTACTCTCTCAATTTGGCACAATTATTTCCACGTCACCAGTACCCCGTGGTCTGGTTCCACACAGTCTGAGTTGTGTATTCAAGGAAGTGGCTACCCGGTAGTTAACCATACTCGGACATGCTCTTGAATAAGCAGAAACGGTTAAGTTCAGATGCAAACAATAGTTCCATCAGCAGTCAATTGCTTTTTAACAACGTGCACATGCAATTCAGTTACACTCGAATGACCCTACTCGTAGTTGGTCAATATATAAAAATTTCATTCAATTACATTTCACAGTTGGCTGCGACTCTCGCAGCATACATGGTCAATGAAATCTCGTACAATTACTTTCATGTGAATGGTTCCCATTGTAAATGAAATCGGCTATTGATAAGTAGCGGTGCAACCATACCAGGACCCCTGGGCCTGGTCCCAAATGGTCGACTACTCGGACTAGATAGTCCAAACCATTTGTCGTTCGGGCAGTGTTAGTCGAACTATAGTTTACTATTGTTGTCACTTGAACCTGCCCCACATGAACCGGTACATGTAGGCTTAGTCTGTACCAAGACTAGCATGCAGCAGCATTACATGTACATGTACATTGTAGATGGACTGGGTCCGTGACCAGATCAGGCCAACAATGTACGTACAATTAACAGCATGAGTATGCAGACTTGGTTATTCTTAGGGACCCGTCTCCATCCTAAGTAAATTTCCTGTTGTAGGACATGAATGAGATGATATTTTTCAGGTCGCTTTTTGACAGGATTAATTTATAGGCAAGTTGCAGTGTTTCAATCAATTCCCTAGCTCTCGACCATAGCAGCCATGGACCTTTTGATATTTAAATCACGGAGGAAGGAAAAGACAAGAACCCACACACGAGGCACCTGTAAATTAAAGTGCTCTTGGCAGGTTGGATTAGGGAAAGGTAATAGAGGGCTTGTCTCTACACATGGGGGTGATTCCAGAAATTAGGGTTACATTTTTTTTTCGTGTCCCTGTCACATCTGACATGATTTTTTAAGTTCAGAATTTTCTACTTTCCAAGAGTGAGGAATTAATCCAAATTAACTGCCAAACAAATAGTAATACATGTACATGTAGTTTGAAATCAATTCCGGTGATATTTCCATGTCAAATAACAAAGGTCAGATGTAACAGGGACACCAAAAAGTCACACTTTTGGACACTTAATTTCTGGAATTACCCATCCCGGTATGTAATCATGGAAAACCCCAAATCCAAGATTTTGACAAATCTTTCAGAGCCAATAATGACTTTAATTAAGGAATCCCATCAACATTCATGAAACTGTTTAGCTTCTTTACAGGCCCACCAACTCTACATCTACATGCACAATCCAATCAACTCAAATTGAAAAAAAAAACTTTTTGATTTGTGACAATGGAAACTGTGCAGTGTTTGCTGTAAAACACCTAAAACAGCATGAGGGGAATAAACTAGAACACAATACCATACCGGTAAGTACTTGTACAACACAGAAGGTTAAAATGATTCAAGAGCTAAGCAGCTATCAATTAACAATCACCTGTCCAGTGAGCAGCAGTGAATCACCTTCCCAGAGGCAACAACACTGGATCAGTGTACAGCTTCATGTACATACTACATGTACATGTATGTACCTATTTTGAATTGCCAATAAGTTGGTGTTATCTGAAATAACTTATTATATTATTTCACATGACTTGATTACTGAACACCTGACTTATTGACTTCTACCAGTATCACTTGCGGTCCCATGCCAATTATGTCCTGGCCATTATTTTAATTTCTGAACACTTCTAAAAATAGCATGACCTGATTGCAGCACAAGTGTGCTCATGATTTACCCAGATGATCCAGGCAATCACACAGATTTGCTGAGCAGATATAAATTTATTTGAGATAATGAAAAAAAAAAGAGAAAATTATATTTTCGGGTAATTTTCCATTGAAGTACATGCACAAGTATACACATGTACACATGAATGATCATACACTTCCTACATCCAAACCACAACAACTTCATCCATTCAACTGACCATGAATTTCTACAAACTTTCTGTGACCTTTTCCAAGGAAGAAACTTGAATGAATTTGATTCAACCAGACCCACTTACCATACCATTCCTACCAGTACAAGTACCGGGGGTATGTATTCTTGGCCATTCCACCGCTCCAAAGGTTCCTCTCCATCAAGCATCCCAGAGTTTCTGAGTAAACTACCGTATCTGAGCGACAGCTGACAACTTACTGTAAGGGAGGGGGAAATTAGCCCCTCCCCTAGGGAAGAATGTTTGGCCATGCCATAGGGTACTGACTGTCAATATTGTTCAATTTTATAAAGAGTTACATGTACATGTACATGTAGAAATACTGGCATGGCTGATTAATCTCAATTGTGAGGTAAAAGGCAATGGGACTGATCATATGTCATTAGAGGATGGTACCAATTTGTAAATGAGTCATCTACGAGTAGATGCAGTCATTATTCAAGACAAGAAATTTCTAAGCAAATAGGCCTACCGTACACCATATCATGCAGCACATCATACATTGATTGGGCCTATACACATGCACAGTGTTCAGGTACTGGTACATTAATAGAGTTTGGCAACTCAACAAATAAAGACAAGCAACAAAACTTGTAACCCTCCTCAAATCCTCCCACCTTTCCCAGGACCCTGAGCATCAAACCTTGAAGGGTTTTCTACACAAAACAACTCCTTAAGCAACAAAACATGCAAGCCTAATGAATACCATGCCACAGTATGCCAACATTCATACTTCCCAAGAGTTCTTTTAAAATGCAGAGTGATCTTATACATGTATTAGTGCCAACTTACATGAATGGAACATGTACATGCAGGTACCGGTACATGTACAATGTACCTACATGTAAGTGTATATATGTACAGTACAGTGTACGGTATACAGTACATCTCCACTCCACTCCAGCACTTGGACGTTGTGTTTACATGGCACATGTACATGTACATGAAGGTTATGCATGCACTTATTTTCCTGGAAATATCTACTGTAGACATACAGTACATTTACACACGTATACATGTACTAGTACGCTATCCCTGATGTGTCAAGTCCCTCTCAACCATGATACATATACTGAAAAACCTTCCACTTTCAAAGCAATAACGGCATTCCTTTTTAGGAAATGTTAGGAATCACATGAACAGAACGCTTAAAGGCCGCCAGTGCAAGATGTGTGACAACACATTTTTAAAAAGTCCAAGCCTCCATACTTTGTTTGGAAATTGCCAGTTTCAGATTTGTCACATTTGGTAGTTCAAGTCACACAGACTGTATACATTCCATCTGCCTGACTCAGGGTCAGAGTTCACAAATAAGTCTGGGTGCTCTGGAAAGCCTGAGGGTGTAGTCCACTTATTCAGGTCCCATTGAAAAAAGTGTAAAATCAGCATCGTTCGGGGCCTAGTAATATGCGTACCAACATTCCTGAGGCATCTGAAACACAAGTTAAATTATTGTATGGTCCATAATCTTTCACTTTCTTTACAATTTTCTGTGGGTTAACCGATTATATTTTGAGTAATTCCCTCAAAACAAAATTACCCCCCAAAAAGGATTTTTCGAAAGTCTGCTTGCAGCCATTTTTCAAGTGACAACCCTCAACTTTCTGGGGCACTTAGGGCTATTTTTCAACAGTGTTTTTTAGCCATTCTGCTCTCAGATGAAAGCCCAAAGACCCAGGGAGTTGATACTGGCAAAGATTTACACAATCTCACCATTTTTGGGGGTCATACAATCTCCTTTTTCAAAAGATACTGTGGGGGCACTTTTAATGCTAATGAGCTGGCCAGAAATTAGTGGACTGCACTCCTGAGTCCCAAACCTAGTCAACTTGTATAGCACAGCACATACCATACAAAGGTGCATTTAGAAATGAAGTACATGTACATGTATGGTACCGATACAAAGTAGAGGCCAATGATGTACGTTTTACTTACTGCATTTCATGTTAAGTTTCTCAGCATCAAATACTCTGCAATATCTGCACAAGACACTTGATGCCATGGCAACAAACCGGCTGACATCAAAAACACCGTCCAGTTTTTATGGATGGTGTCTTCATGCAGCTACTGACCACTGGAAGTTCACTCTAATTGACACATTTTAGTGCACAAGTCTGGTAACACAGGTTCTCAAGTAATAATATGCATAGTACAGGGAATACCGGTACATCCATGTTTCATGTGTACATGTACGTGTACATGACATGTACGATTGTAGGCCAACATTGTGCAAAGCCAGACAAAATTACGTTCTCAGCTGGTTACAAATACCGTACATGTGCCTTCCAGAAATCTGGCAGTCAACATGACTACAGCTACAATGTAAATGTGCCAGTATTATCTTACCTGACATGTGTCACATGTAATACACATTTTATGTTCCTTGCCCTTCATACTTGACCATATCAGTCACACTATGGTCATACGTGCAATACATGTACATGCATGATGCATCAAACTGTGTGAACGTACATGTTTGTATACTGTACAGTGTTTGTACATGTACATGTACGTCCTCACTAATCACAGACCAGTCAAAATAACCAGTCTAGAAATGAACTGGCCACAGCAGAAGTTACATGTATCAACAACAACACATCATTAGCATCAACCTTCTTGACATCTCTAGCCTGCCAAATCAATCACAGTTTGATCCATGACCATTCATTTCAGCATTGCCTCTTCAACTCAGCTTGCCAGCTCAACTCCAGACAGTAATTAACATTCAGCCAGCCTGCTTTGTAATAATGGTCAGCTGTGAAATAATCACACAGCCAAAAGAATACTGCAAGAACTCTGAACTTGAAGTGCATGCATGTCTCGTACTTATAATAAAAGAATGAATCATCGTCACCAACAGTATGGTGACGAGTGTGTATGATTTGAGGACTGTGTATTATTGTACACTGATGGTGAGATGAGCTTCACTGAGATTCTTGTCAATGTGTGGCGTGATGTCATACATGTATCAGGCCAGGAGATCTATTCTGCACATTACGTGGGGCTGTAACATGGCTGAATACTTCTGTAGGGGACTGTATGGCAAATATAAACAGAGAGAAAGGTAGAGTACATCGAATAATATACACGCACAACACATGCAGGATACATGTACATGTTGTATACTTTCCTGTCGGTCTAGAAATGTAAACAACAGTTTTCTCTGTTAACTTTTATCGCGTAAGTGCAGGGCAGAAGATGGGTTCATATACATGTAAATCAGTATTGTGGAAATGAATGCAAATGTGAATCTGATATCATAGTGTATTCACTGTGAAATTTGCCAAAGTTGAAATGTGATAGACTTGGCACAAAACTCATGAAGTAATTATAAATTCTCTACTTGCATTTCCTTTTCTCTACATGTATGTTACAGAGTGCATTGTAGCGGGTAGCATCTTCTAAGCCACTTTAAACAAGATTCTATTTGTTCCTTCCTGTCTGCTCACAGTTCTCCGACGTTTCCTCTCCACTAACAATCAATTTGCTAGACTTTACAAAGTGTCCCGTGTAACATCCATTGCAGTTACGACACATCTGCCCAGATGAAGGTTTGAACTCCCAGTGCAGAGCAATTGGCAATTCAGCAAATGTGTAATACATGTACATTAAAATCTTGGCCATATGTTGTAAAATTAAACATTCTTTTTAAGCTAAACTGTGCCTGATATACATGTATGGAGTACAGTACATGTAAATGTTTCCAAAAACTGATATTCTTGGTAACATGGATACCTTTTTTTGCATAATTGTTCTCATATTTTAATGGCAAGCATAAGATGTTACAATGTACTTGATGGCAGCAAAATTCTGAATATCACAGTTTGACCCTGTTTGTTGCCTCACCACACTTGATAACTGAGGCACCTTAATTTCTCCACATGTATCACGTGTACCGTACATGTACAATGTATGTGTGTCAGTACATTATGAATCCATTAACCCTAACAGTGTGGCATATCATTTGGCTCAGAGGACTCAGGACAAAATAATACACAGAGGTCTGAGCCTGAAGGACCTAGCCCTACAAATAACTACTTCAGGCTAGGGCACTTCCATTGTTACTGGTACAGAGAACAATGAAGTCACGCATGCATAGTGCCACAGCACTGTACAGGATGTATTGCACATTGTCTTATCTATTTTATTTTATGGCTTCAGAGAACAATAACGTCATGTATTCATATAAGCCACAGTGATGTACACTACATTTTACTCTTACCTGTAGGGTAAGTAGTAATTGTTAGTATGATGTAGGGTTAGGGTTAAACAAACATGAAGCCCTTGTATACATTGTAAGTTTGCTGTTCTTAAGATGCTCACAGTCATATCCTTGTGTCCACAGCAAATCGATTAGGATGTTTTGACTAATGGGAAATTGAAGCTTATTGAAGAAACCACAAGTGGAAGTGAGTTTTTTGAAGCAAATATTTTGACAAGGTTTTTCTTCTGAAAGCTGTTTTTAGGGCAAAGTCTTTTGACAACAAGATGTCTGGACTGCAATAAGCTGAGCACATCTGGTCTGGCACTGATCAATTTTTTCCCGAGAATGACTTTTTTCCCTTCTAATTTAAGCCTTATCTTGAACCTTAACGGCTCCCTGATACTTAAGGGACCATGAAATGTAGGAGATTGGGGAAGGATGGAAATTTAAATCAGACCTACTTGAGGATTTGACCTTCAGAAGAATTGTGACAACACTATCTGCTACAAACACCAGCAAGTGTCTTTAACTTATAAATACTAGTATAATATGCACCTGTAGGTAAAAGATGTAAGGGAACATCTCAAAAAATATCCAAGTTTTATTTACAGAAGTTCTGACTGAAATACAAATACATTAATATTCTCAAGTATGAGTGACCATGACCTGGCATCTGCATTGTTCCCAAATTGGAGACAACTACCTTTTATGCACATGTTGGTCGTATCTGCATAAAAAGAAATGTCGCTCAATCACTCTGATCAAGCTGAGCTAGTCAAGTTTGGCTGTACTCTCATCAAAAACTTGAGTCTTGCATGTATCATGTACAAGTACATACCACTGACTTCCTTATGAGCTAAACATAACTTACCATTTGTCCACCAGGGCACAGACAAACACCACAAGTGTTGAGCCAACACTTCCCACCACTTACCCATCTCCTCCTCAAAGAGGACAAACAAGGTCTGAATCCTTCATTTAGCTCAGCCAGTTCACAAAATCTCACCTCACAAACTATCACCTCAGCTCACCAATGATTCAAGGATAATCCCAAGATCTACACAAGAACATCAACGTCCAATGTCTAAGCTCAAATATCACATCAGAAACGTTGCTATACTATGATCATTCACCGTAAACACTGAGATATGAAGATGAGTATTTCCAAGGCACCCTGGCACCAAAGACAAATAAAAAAACCACAGTCAGTGACTCAACTACTTCCTGGACATATCTGCGAAATACACAGGCCAAACCAAGACTTTTTGACAGCAAACCCCCACCCCCCCCATCTTGTCCCTCCGTCAGGAAGACAAGACGTAAAAGATGACAGGAAATCAGTTGGAGCAGCTGAAATTGAACCTTTCAACTGGGAGAACCATGGCAAATTGGGGTTTCCTCTCACCACTTGTCCCAATGGGTCCCAAACTACTTTCTTGGGAGTGATTCTCATTTAACAAACCCCTTCAAAAATGATAATAAAATTATACAATGATGCGTCTGCCCTCCATTATCTTGTCTGATGACAGAGACATCTGGTGAATACAAAGGCCAGAGAGAGTTGTCGAGTTGTTGACAATGACTGAGTGGGGCACTACAGACATACACATGTATAGAGCAATAAGAGGTTCTTAAGATTCTGTCAGAACCTTAAGAATTGACAACGCTCTGGAATGAAATGTTCAGCTACCCTTGACACTGAAAGCAAGCTACATGCACATGTACATGTACTCCTCACTCTTGCAAACAGGGGCAGATTGTCGAAGATCATCACCATCAAGAATCTGTCTTTCCTAATGCAAATGAATCTAGTAGTTTTTGGTGCTTTGCAGAGTCCAAGAACCCCAATCCAGCTATTGTCGTCATTCTGGTACACGTACACTGTCAAAATCAGCTGCAACAGGGTACTGACAAGTTAGAGTACATGTAGTTTGGGAGACAGGATGACATGCCTACAGAAGTCATACTGTACATTTAGGTTAAGAAGGGGTGACAGGAACCAGTCTAAAAGCACTCAGCAGTGTTTAGAATCCCTAACACCATAAAAAGTGTTCTATTCGCTCTTTGCACACTGCCGCCACAGGTATGCAGAGCCTCGATCTGGCAGCTTTACGCAATAAATATAGCCAGTTCAGTGATTCATGTGTATGTTGCAAATGTAATTTTGCACATGCTGCTTTTTATACCATGCAATTGGACAAAGTGATTCTGACGCGACTGCATAAGCTGCCAGTTCGAGGCTCTGCATGAATATGGTGGCAGCAAAGAGTGGATCATCCTCCTGCACAGGATGGGAACGAGTATTTTTGTAATACAGCAACAATGTCCTTCCGGTTGGAGCTCGCTACATGCATACACATTGACTCAGCCCTACAGTATACATGTACATATATAGTATACATAAATAAGAAACCAACGCAGAATAATACCAGTACACATGTAAAAAACAGTTTAAGTAGAAATACCACCATGAGGTAAACTAAAGGCAACCCCAGGTAAAGTAAAGCAGTTATACATGTATTTTCTAATCAAATATTGATGCCTCTTATAATTAGGCAACACAATGCCATCTGCTATGCCAATGTCTCTTTAAATTCATGAAGACAATTCAGTATTACCTCTCTGCAGACAGAATCTCATTCTTCAAAGGCAAAGAACCAAATCTGTGACAAAAACAACAGAACAAGAAGGTCAGTCTTAAGTCAACAATTGAACAAGTTTTGAAAAATAATGAGTGCAGCACCAACTACAAAAGAGGAAAACTCAGGGAGAAAAAAAGGGAGGAAAAATGAATGATCATGGTATTATGCTGATGAGCCTTCGTCAGGAATGGTCATGAGCTTCAACTTCCTGAACCACACTCCCACGAGTCTACCAACAATGACTCTGGAAAAAACCCAATGGCAAGCATGTCATTACCAAGATGGGATCTGTTGACAGAGGTACTAGTGAAGCATGTACATGTACAAAACACACTTGTCATAGCTATTGTCACTAAAGTGTACAAAAGTCAAAGATGAAACTGCAGCCTAGATGTGTGAAGTTACAAAAACTGGAAGAACAGAAACAGGTTAAAGTTGGAAATGTAAGGTATGCATGTAACATCACAGCTCTGAGATGAATGTAACATCAGGTGGTTTCTTACAAATAAAAAACCAGCACCATGAGACTGGAACGTACATGTCCAATTTAACATCCAAACAGCTCCATCTACCTGCATCAGTGGGATTTGAACCCAGTCCCAACTCCCAAAGGAAGGTATGTCCATGCCCATTATAACATTCAAACAGGAACTTAGAGCTCCATCTGTCTGCATTGGTGGGATTTGAACCTAGTCCCTAGGTACATGTAACGTACATAGTTACCTTTATATGATCATTATAACATTTAAAGTGGAACTGATGGTTTTGGCACCTGTCTACCGAGGTAGGAATTGAACCTGGTCTCAAAATAAGGTGCACAAGTACAGGTATACATCTTCATGTTCCTTAATGCACTGTACATATGTACACATGGGAAATGAGAATGCAACATCCTGACAGTCTACATGTACACGTACAATGTAAGTGGAATATGGACCTACATGTACAATGTAGGTTCCCGAGGTAAAGATGTACATACAGCAAGGACAAAGCTAATTTAACCAAGTTCACTATTTCCCTTCTAATTTGTGCAATGCAGAAGCTCAAATTTAAACACAAGCACTTCAAGTTCCCTTGATTGTAAATATGTATGTACCTGTGCACGTACATGCACACATGTATCAAGCTGGGTGAATTTGTGTGCACACACATGTACATGTATACTGCCACTGTTCACATTCAGTTAGAAAATTGATGTTTGCACAATATGAAGACTGCCTTTATCACATTAAAAATTTTTCACAACTCACAATTGTAAAGGCTGGAATTTTAGGTGAGGCTATTCACTACTTTCATGCCACTTTCCTATTGAACAAATCCACAAAGAACCTACAGATGAATGAGTGTGGTGCTCCACAAAGCTAAGACTTGATAAAGGACCAATTGAACTGTGACCAACAGCTGAGCTTTAGTTAACAAGTGTGAGCTGAGCTTTAGCACCTACACAAAAGTACATGAGGAGATCTTTTGGCCGCGTTGCTAAACGCAAAGTGGTCCAATTTAATACATGTAGAGAAAAGAGTTCCAAATTAAACCTGGACATCATATGACACCCCACATTTAAATCCTATAGATGAGACTAGTCTTAAAAATTTGTTTCCTAAATGAACGCTTTAATTTTTCCCTGCTAAATTTGTAAGACATGTTGTCACTTTCTAAAACTGGAAGCTACATGTAATATATCATAGTAGTGAAAAATTACTGACACCCATGAAAGGAATTCTCGCCCTGCTAAATTTGGACACAATGATAGGAAATTGTCATCCCAAGAAATGTGCCAAGCTTCCAGTCCTGGAAACAGGTTAACTTTAGCAAAATCCACAAAATTAAGCACCCTGACTTTGCAGTTAAGGCTTTGACACAGCACTACTAGCGCCTGTTGTATGTTTGATTATGCTCACGTGAGCTTTATTGGATTTTTCTTCAGAAAGAGACTGCAAACCTTTCACAGCACAGTGCAGTGAGTACACTGACAGATTCTAAAAAGTTTCTCATGGAAATGATTAGGACAATGGTAGAAAAATTTTATCAAAGCAATGATAACAAAACAGACAATAAAAATGGAAAGTCAATCATTTCACTTGGTACAAGACTGAACCATGTTTACACAAAACATCGGACAAGTCAAATGTGCTATAGCAGCATGAGTAACGACTGGATTAACATAACCAGGATTTTAAATCACATACTTGATAACTGCATGGCTTCCTCCATGATTATTGAGAAAGAATTTCATACACAGATACCGCTTGACACCATGCACACAAACCGTCCTTTTCGTATGAAAAGTCAAATGAGGGTTTTCTAAATAAGAAGTTTACTACTAGTTGAGTCTAAGTAAATACGAGTCCCCAAGTCAATATTTTCATTTACCTACTCTAATAGGACATTTTATTGCCTAAGGTCACTGCAGGTTAAAAATTTTGTGGTGTCCATATATAGGATTCTTTCCTGTTGTTATGCATGCAGTTATTTATTCGAGATGCTGTTTTCTGCAGCGCTGACACACTGACAGCATCTCAGCGAAATGGGTCGACTCATATCTGAGTTAACTCGTACCCAGGTCAACTTGTGCCCGAGTAAACTCGTACCCAGGTTGGCTCGTACCCGAGTCAACTTGTACTCCCCAGCAGAGCATTAATAGGAGTTGATGCTCACATTTATTAAACGCATGTTCCTTTTAATAAAATGCATCTGATGCACGCCCCCTGAACAGAAATGTTCCACAGACATACCTCTCCATCCAGTTAACGTATTTGTCAATTTTAAATTTACACATCCAAGGTTTTTTTTTTCATATGGCTTGATTAATTTGACGTAATAAAATCAGTGAATATACTTTAATAGTATCTAGTATGGTTCCACCATTGATGTCACAGCTTATTTTGGGGATATATAATAATTAATAATTAATTAAGTTCAAAAGGGGAAGAAAAGTTCTCGTATATCAAAAATAAAAGCAAACAGAATTGTAATAATTGATAAAATGAAACCGTTCAGAGCAAAAAAGGAGAAAAAAAAAAGTAATCCTCATCGTGGGTACGAGTTGGCTGGGGTACGATTTGACTGGAGTACGATTTGACTGGGGTACGACTTGATTGGAGTACAAGTTGACCAAGGTAGGACATAACTCGGGTACGAGCTGACCCAAAATCCATCTTAGCACCAGTCGGAATATGCTGAAGTCATGTCAGCACGTCGAGTTCTGAAGACCATTCTTAAAATCTTAGTTCTGCAATTTATGCACAAATGACAGATACAAAAATACAGGCTCAAAAATGACTGAGTAGGAAACGAGAAAAATATCACCACTCACCCCAAAGAAAAACCACAAAAACAGCCAGTTTTCCCATCCTCTGGGCTGACATTCTGAGGCGGTAGGCGCGGACGGAACACACATAAATGAATGTGCACGTACGAAACAAATGACTACGCGCAGGCTAATTAATTCTAGGCAAGGCTAAAATGTTTAGAAGTTTTCGCTGGTAACAAACTACCATGCCAGATCACTTTTGTGGTTGCAAAACATGGGTACCAGTGAGAAATGTAAGGTCTAAAAAAATAAAGCCCAAAAGAGCCCAATTTATTTTGACAAATCAACAAAACCTAAAGAAACAGGCGCGGGAACATATACCTAGACAAATTACATATTTGGGCTATTAAACGCGTTTGGAGTGGCAATTGGGGTGATGTTAAAGTATGCGTTGTTTTGAAATAGACTGATACCCATGGTCCTGGGCATCGATTAGATGATTCTTGTCCTTGATAAGTCCGGACGCCAGGTGTCTCTTGTCTCCCGCGAACTGTAAATGGAAACGCGTTTGACATTGTGGGATTTCTTCCCAGGCCGACATAAGATCTACAAGTTAAAACTAACGTTACAAGCCATCCGGCTTTCGAGTTGTTGTTATTGCCTGTAACTTGTAAGGGTTAAGGCTTAAGCTTTTTAAGCAAATTTAATTTGTAATTGTATTGTTCAAAGTGTCATGATCATGTCTGGACAACCATTTGTTTGACCATATTGACTAGGCCTATAAATAATGCTATGAGCAAGTTTTAGTAGGCCCTAGGTTGCGCGTACATGTATTTCTAATCTGTGCAGATAACTCTGAGTTTAGTCTTTAAACGTGTGCAACTTGTTACGTTCATCCGGGGGCCTGGCTGGTGGCACAGAGATTCCCATTCCCTTCGAAGTCTAGACGAGAGCTGTCTGACACCAGTGAAAAACTGTTAACTGTTGCCTTGAGCAAAGGCTAGGATTCCAGCAGTACAAACTAGTACATGTGCCCTGGCCCCCCCATAAAATGTATGTGCCAGGCTGTACATCACGCAGCACACACGTCACGCTCGAAACAGACCCGACAAAATTGTGCAAAACATATAGTTGATGTTGGTCACTTATGTATGTCTGTTGCCTGTGGTTCATATATCCACACAATTTTATCACTGTTTTGGGCAAAATTTAAAAATTGCGTACCTTCAAAAATAGCGTTCAACAGCTATATGTGTGACAAAACATTGTCAAAAATTAATACATTAAAAACATATACATAAAACATTTGTTGTGTCATGTCAAATCTTTTATGTATATGTTTTTAATGTATTAATTTTTGTTTGTCTTGTTTTCAAAAGCCAGTGGAAAAGTGTAATAGAATAAATAAATAAATAAAATAAGATTGTTGGAAGGCAAAAAGGAAAGAGGTCCATATATGGGCAACATTAATTTGCCTTTAAAATGTAATAACAGCCATGAAAAAGTGATAACACATCCTAAAAAGTGAAATTTAGCGAGCAAAATTCCCAACCATTTACTGAGAAAACACTTAAGACAAGTGAATTCTTTCAAGGTTCAAGGTTTTTCAGACAAGTCTGAAGTTTGTGCACAAAGGCATCAAGTGCTATCCATATTCCGTACAAGTATATGGAACTCTTTGCAGCACAAAACTCCCAAAAATCTGAGTCAAACTGAGAGCCAAAGTCTAGAAAATTTCACAAGGAAATAAGGAAAATTTAAGCAAGATACAACATTAGGCGAGACTTAAACATTGCACACTTGTAAGAATAACACCTGAGAAGCACAACTGTTAATAACCAGCCAGTGCAAATGTGCACTCTCACAAATCTCCCCTTAGAATATATAACTAAAAGTGGTGCTCCTCCCTGATGTGAAAATTGTATTCACCTACATGTATGCATGTGTTATTCTATGGTACATCAAGTACATGCTAAGTAATCATACGTTAAATTAATTCAAGCTTATTACTCAGAGTGATCCAATTAAGTGATCGTAGTTTTGAACCCAGGAGGGGGGTTGTCTCCTCCACTCTGTCAGGCTCAGGATGTGAGCTTTTTGTGCGTGAGTTCAAGGGGAAATTTAAACGTATGTGGTGGCAGGTATGTAGAGTACACCCATGTTTTCCTCCAGATGTTCAGAAGAGATTAATCTCATCTAACATTCAGAACTTGTGATGTTTTGTAATTCAGAATGACAAATGAGACAACCAATGTAAGATTGCCTCAAGACAAGATGTGTCAAAAGAAACATCAGGGTATTCATTCTTTTGAACGGCAGCGAAGTTATGGATTCAATTACTTCCTCGCAGCAGATCCAGACAGTCAACGTGAAAAGTGCAGAATGACAACCAACGATGCCCATAGACTTGCCCTCCAGTCCTTCCTCTCTCGGGGTGTCATGTCCATCACTGAGGTCAAAGAACTACACAAGACTGCTTGCGAGACATTCAATGGTATCATGTGATAGTAGCCTTGCAAGGTTTAGTCCCAATTGTATTATAAATTTCAACTTCAAAGATGTATTGCTTGTTTACAGTGGAAAAACTTTTCAGCCTGGAAGTTTGGCTTTATTCAGTAGTCCAATATTCTCGGCCATTTCTGTGTCATTCTATCTGTAAACTGTAAGATATTGCACATGTATCTGAAGGGAAATTTTTTTGTCGATGGAGCATTGAAATGTATGTTTAAACTTGCACGAGTCGTACATGTACATGCAGTGTTCAAAATAGGAACACTTGCCATATGTCAAATCAAGATCAATCATATCAAATACAGAGAAAAATTTACTTGGTCTGTTTTGACAACAGTGCACTTTGAAAACACCATGGAATGCCTGCAGAGTTTCTTAGAGAAGATCAATGAGAACATCAGCAGTGTTGGCATGGAGATCCGATCCAAGAAGGATGAGGAAAAGGGCAAGCTTATGTTTGCTCTTGTCAGGACGACGGAGTCTGAGTTGGGCAGGCTGTCCTCGGACTATCAGAAAAACGATCTTGAGCTTTTCAAGAAAATTGTGAGTGTACTATTGTAGATTCAGAAATAAGATGGAATTCTTGCAGCTCCTTGAACAGGATAGAGTGGGTCATTAAGTAAACATTTACATGTACTTATTTCTATTTTTCTTCAGCTGGATTTAATTGTTGAGTCCGAGTCTGGCAGTGCATCTTCTACAGATGTCTTGAACCTGACTAGTCATCTTAAAGAGAAGATGTCAAAACAAGAAGCACAGAAAATCCTGAGCAGACTTATCAAAGAAAAATGGCTGACAGAGGTAATACACAACACCATCCTAGGAATGAAAAGGCAACTTTTGTCAATCAGACATAATTTTCTCTTCCTTTTTTTTATTATTTTCTTTTAAGAGTCAGGGTGAGATTTCGTTATCACCAAGATCAATGATGGAACTTGAGCACTACTTGGCCGATGTCTATGAGGAGGATGTTAGATATTGCCACCTGTGTAAAGAAATAGCTCTAAAGGTAAAGCTAGAGTAGAACAGTAAATTAAATGATAAGGGAGGTTAGGGCATGCGAGAAATGTTGTCTACAATCACCTACCCTCCCACCAATGCACCCAAAAATGAGTTTTCAACCCTGTAATAATTTTCTATTCAAAAGTCCATTTGGTTTGATCTGTCTGATTATTTTTTGGTTCATCTCTAGGGTGAGTTATGCTCCTGTGGGCTGAAGCTGCACAGTTTCTGCGCTGCTCGTCTCTTTCGGGGGAAAAGTGACTTCAGATGCCCTGGCTGTGAAGAAGTCTGGGATTATGACATTCCTTTGGATGAAAGAGGTTGGTGAATATGCTCAGTGCGTTTTGACACCGGGTGTATATCCAAGTCCCTTCCGGTTAGACCAATATCAGTCCAATATTTTCCCAGCTTTATTAACTTCTTGTGAGATACACTCGAAGCTCATTGATAAGAGGTCCTTGGGACTTTGTTTTTTCTCATTTTCATTTCTGATAATACAAGGTTCCTGTTATAACAAGGTTGTCTACAAAGGATTGGGACCTAAAAATGACATTGGTATAAGCAGAATGTTGTTTTAGCAGTAATCTTAGAAATGAAGTTTGATGGTGTAACATTTCCACATTTGTTAAAAATCAGAGGTCATTTGTGGAATCAAGTGATTTGACGACTCTTTTTCTTTGCAATTTGTCCACAGCTTCCAACAGTGCAACTAGTAAGGACACAGTGACAGGACGCAAGAGAAAAGAACGGCTGTGAATCAAACTGGTAACTGTCACGCTACAACTCACATCATTTACCTGACACATCATTGAATACCAAGAGATGCCACTACTGGGCAAATCTCTGATATAAGCAGCCCCTTGGGATTGTAGTATCAGGACAAATATTAAGATGCACTGTCATTTTGTCAGGTAGGCAGGGACAGTGCATGACATTTGATATGTGACATCATGTGTCATGCTCCTTGTGGACTCACAGTGCTGCAGTGACAGTCTGGGACAGTGTCTTACTAGCAAAATCTGAGCTTCAAATGTATGTCAAAAACGAGCATTCTTTCAGATTTCTCCATTTCTATTGGTTAACGAAAACATCTCACAACTCCTTTGTGATCAATTAACCAGGTCATTGGTCTCTGCAGAAGTTTGCAGTTTGAATATACATCCTCATGTAAGCTGGGGTTTAGTCACTTAGGGTTTTTATTGATGTAGGGTCGAGTTTGTAAAGAAATTTTCAGAATTCCTGCTTTGGTTAACTATAAAGTTTTCTCTTTAATGCCTGCATAATTTACATCACTTCAGGGCTTTTGCAAAAGTCACTTTACAATTTAAACCTCTTAAAATGAGATTTGGTCCTCTTTGTGAGTGGATAGTCAGTTTAATGGATTGGCCAAGCTCATTCTGGCCTTCTCTGGACACCAGACCATGACATCAAGAAAATGACGCCTTAAGTTTAAACAATCTAGAAAGTTTCAAAATACAAGTATTATTATGAGTCATACATATAGTACCATTTATTTTCCAACAGTATTTTCTCTAAGCATACCAACAAAAGTGCTTTGAACAAATAAATTGTAAAAAGCAAAATACCAATCGAGCTACCTTTCACTCCAACAAGTAACGTCTCAAAATATGTGAAACATTTTTCCCTTTTTGAGTTAGTTACAACAAAGCTTTCCTGTGAACACAACAAACCTTAAACCAATTTTTCTTCTTCGGATGTCAAATGCAGGAACTTGAAATTTGTAAATTCTAAAGACAAAATGATGTTTTGAAAGCAATTACATGTATATCCTAATTAAAAGAAGAAAAATTTCAGAGCTCTGCTTTATGGAATAAGTATTGAAACATACATGTACATCTATTCTAAGACCCATTTCAAATGTCGTGCTTATGTCGTGTCAAATAAAATTCCATTGAGCATGAAATGAGCATGGCGTAAGCATGGTGGTGGTTTCAATGTTGAACTTGATTTAAAAAACTCAATCGAACTTAAATAATCCAACATGGTGGACCAGCACAACACAACAGGTGATTTTGCAATTTTTCAGCCCGAGTCACAAGGAAAACGAATTTTTGCCTAAAAAAAAACTTGAGTCCTTTTTATTCTGGTATGGTTCCCAGCAATCTAGCAGTGACATCTCCATAAAGTATCACCCAGGTAAACAGTCCCATATTTGGGAGTCTTATTCCGACATTCAGACAGGATTTTTAGTTTTAAAGGTCATCTTCGAGTATATTTTATCTGTAATCAAGCAGGAATTTAAAAGAGAAATGGTGTAACTCGAACCCCAATCTCCCCCGAGCTCCGTCTTGCAAGGTTGCCCTGTGCATTTCGAGAAATGTCCATTTTAGTGGCCATATTTATTGATGTGTTTGTTGGTTATTTTTCAACTCTACTACATGTGAACATTTGCATTCTTAATTATCAACAAAGTTTAGGACCAACTTCGAATAGAAATTGTATTCAACTCCGCAGTAGCATGACATTTGAAATCACATCATGATTCTGCCGTACTTGATGACATAAGCATGGCAGACCCTGTCGCCAAAATCCTCTGCCATGCTGAAATCAATTTGCTGAGCCAAACTGGTTTTCAAATGTGCCTATGCCATGCCGAATACAAAAATCAAGTTGAAAACTGTATTATTTAAAACAGGCCTAAGGTTGCTGCTTTTTAAGAAAATGAGTAAGAACGTTGCCAGGAGTGGGGATCTGAATCTTTGACCTCTTCAAAAGCATTCCAGTACAGAGAGTCATGTTGGCAGTTTCCCAGTATTCTGAAAACAGTGACTTGTTTTACTAGTAAAAACAATTAGCACAGGGCTGAATTGGTATTTGTCAGAATGTAGCCAGTGGAAGCAAAAATGAAGACACCCGAACTGGGCCATTTCCCTAAAAAAGCATTCTTTAATTATATGTATGGTAAGTTGGTAAAAGGACAGCATGTACAAGTAAGACCAAATATCAAATTCTGGACTCTCATTCTAAAAATCTGTCCAATGAAAATCTGTTAAGTAGTGATCTCAACAAATCGTCGGTACAAAAACGTGAATTGCTAGATCAGGGTTCTTGGAAGCCAAAAAAATACCGCAAGGTGGTTCTCGAAATGAAGCGATCAAGCTGCAGATGGAAGCTACAGCAGACGAATCCCATAACGTAACACCATGAACAAACTGAAAAAAAAAAAAATTACACTTTAAAATGCTAGCTTTAAAAAGAGCAAAATTATCTGGTCCGTCCTGTAATTATGACATGATAATTTGTTTCACCTCAGTGCAGACAGCAAGCCAGCAGGCATGAATTTTCCACTGTTCATAAATCGCATTCCCATGACGACCAGTAGGATGGCAGAAGCACCTGTAAAATGTTCCATTGCCAATTGAGGTGAATCAGTAAAAAGAGAACACGGGAGTGCAAATAGGAAAGAGCTCCATACATGGACATCACCCTCTTTTCCAAACAGTGGTACATGTATGTATAAATAGCCATGAGATATGTCCAAAAGAGTCACTTTAAGCAGGGAAAATATCCAAACATTAACTTAGAAAATGCTTGGAATATTCTGCGCAGTCTCGCAGGGTTTGTACACAGGGGATGCGTTTGAGCAAGCTACTCTTGTTAACATGAGTACTCTCCTGAAGCGCACGAACGGCAGGAGTATGCCGCGTGGCTCAGCAAGAGTATACTTTCCGTCAGGCATGCACACTCCTGACCCGAGAGTAATGCGCGCGCATCCTCACTCAACTGACGGGAGTAACCGTGCGAACGCAACCAGGGTGTCAAGTGATGGCCACAATATGGAATTCTTTCCATGTAGTATTTTGGTTAATTCAATCTGCCTCGAGCATAAGAACCCCCTCATCAAGAGTGTTCATTTTGTTTGTAGCGATGCAAACGTCATGCATACATTCCATAGTCACTTGTGTTCACTGTTCAGTTCTGACCAAAGGAACCTCCCTTGCTAAGACAACTGCACAATCTCTAGGTTTAGCTCGGGGCTCATACTCAATGATGCACAACTAGTTTAACCAAAGTACTGGTTTGAAGAAACTCATTGTAATCACTGAGAGTTTTTGATCAATACACAAACTGCTGAAGAATTCAACCCTTACCCCAACAGCTATCCCAAGAACTGTGGGGTCCGACGTCTGCCCTGCTCCACGAACGGGGCAGATGTCAGACCCCACAGTTCTGAGTGTATGCAACAGCTATTTAATTTGGGCACGTAGCTTTTCCCAGCCGAAGACCTACACACAGATCAGCCCAAAGCAAGCTGAATAACAACTTACCAAAGAGAACAAGGCAGTTAGTTGGATTCTTTGATGTCAACGAGGCACCATAAGCTGCCATGCCACCCATGGTCAATCCCATCAACAATGATATGGTGCTACCTGAAACATGAGATGGAATAGTTATGACACTCGACTTATTAACTGGACTCTGCTTAACCAAAAGCTCTCTTCTCTACCCAACCTCCCTCACTCTCCCTTGGTCAAAATGCCCTACCCACACACCCCTTCGCTCCATTTTCATGTTTACAAACACTGTACAGCCGTTCATGTCGTGCCCCCTATGTTCTGAACGGAGGGCAATCCCGAGTTGAGCCGAAAACAAACACTAACGTTAGACTGGGTAATAAATTAGCCTACATGTACTTACCAGCTTTTACAAAGCCAATGACACCTCCAACAGCAACAAATGCTGCATATCCAAAACCAATTATATCCGTCATACTGGACTTTTTATTTGAAGCGAGGTATGAAAGCTTTTATAATCGAATCGTCAATGCGAACAAGCTTGCCTAAAAATGACGCGAGGTGACGATACCACTGGCATTCTTACATAGCGCCCTCCTGTGATTCTACTTATTTACGTCCCTGCCGCTGAATTTTAGCAGCCCTTGGATTTCGTTATTTTGTGCCGGAAATGGATAGAGAGGGGGATGACATGCCCGGCCACGGAAATTTGAAACGCGGGGGAAAGGAACCATGTATCTCTGTAGGGGCAATGTTTATAGATGTACATACGTGATAAAAATTACATCCACGTAGACTGTTACTTCAGAATGGAATATTTATGGCTGTTTAAAAAAAACGTTTTTCCTTTTTGAGTGATATTGAATAAATATTAGTCGTTGGAAAGTCCCAAAATTCTTCACAATCCGCTTGACATTTTTGTTCATCATAAGGAAGTGGGGGGGGGGATTTAGTAGCGCATCCCCAAACAAAACAAAGTGGGGGGGGGTATACTCCGTCCCCAGGGGATTTATGCCCATGTATGTAAATGTAATCGATTTTAGAAACTTTCCGGTCTACATTAAGACAAGTGAAACATTTGGGAACACCGCAACTTTGATATTCTAGAATATTTCATACATTCATGTTTGCACCCAACAGTCTAGAACTGGACAATTTTGTTTCAGCGAGTATAAGAAAACAGACGGCAATACGCGGGGGATTCACAATAGTGCGCCTCCAAGAATTTGCAACCCGTTGACCAATCACAATGCACGAAATCCGTCAACCCGGCACTATGGTGAATCACTTGTATTGAAAAGACTTCATTCATACAGGTACGAAAAAATTAAACATGAAATTTAAAACTACATGTTTTACATGAAGCTAACCCACTAAAATACAAGGAACGTTATCTTATCATAATCAAAAGTAAAATGATGTTATATACACATGAAAGTAGATGTAACTTAGGTTCGAAGGTTTTGACAAATCAATTTAACCCTAAAAGAAACGGGAAAGAATCCGCCGACTTGATACTTTTCGGATATCATTTTTGACACCAATTTTGTAAGAATCCAACCGACCACTCTTGCGCAGCACCAGTTTTTCACAGACATGTCAGCCAAAAGGTATACGTTTCCCACAGGTGCTCAACCGTACGCGGGCTGGCACGCATGTAGTCTTGAACTTCTAATGACTGTAACAACAAAACCATTATGTTTGATTGATTTTAAACTTGACATTATTTTGTAATGATAAGGAGTATTCTTACATGCATTCCAAATTTTAAAAAATCGAGCGTACAACTAAGTGCTGGGTTGGGAGAGAATCCGCCCCCACGAGGCTGTGAGATGAGCCAAAATAATCCCTCTATTTGAGGGTTAAATTAGTTTTTCTTGAAGTTCCCGTCGTCGGCCTCGCCTTCTCTGACTCAGCAGCCAATTGCAGAAGTAGTTTTTCAAACGTTCAAATTGAGGTGTCTAACGAAAATAGAATAGTTCATTTGGGTTGGGAAGCTCCAAAGGCAAGGATCAAAATTGACCCAAGAGCCAGCCTCAAGGGAAAGAATTATGAAGCCAAAATTTAGACTAAAATTTAATAGTAAATTTTTTTAAAAGCGTTCTCTATAGAAAAAGTGAAGCGTGGTTAATAACCGAGTCAACAATTGTATATCAGAGTCGTGCAAGAGAGAGTTGCAACACAAGTGTTACCATAGTAACACACGGCATGTGTATGTGCCAAAGGAAAAGGACAGCCACAATACGTATACAGTAGCCGCACCATCAACTTTACACATAATAAACACGTATTGTTTACTTTCCAAAATCTAACGGTGGCGCTCCTCTTTCTCTCTTTCTCGAACGGTTGCAGACCAGTAAGTAAACTTCCATAACCTAAAGTGATAAATACCTGATAATCAGGTAACATACTCAAGAGTTTCTCAGAAGTTTGAGACGCACATCAAATTAAAGCTCTATATATTTTAATTTTTTTTCAAAATTCTATTCAATAACTGATGACTTTGGAAGATATTGTTTTCCACAGGTCACCCCTACAAAGCAGTCGTGAAGCCCTTCACCATTTTGAAAAGTCGATGCCTACACTTCTTGAAAAATAGACCGTTTTTCAGGCGCCGATTTCTTCCAAATCTCATTCAGACAAGGTGGTATTTGTTCTACTAAGCTGTTTTTTCTACAATTCTTGAAGTTCACGCTCTACTTATGATTTTGTAGAGAAAATGAGTACATTACAAATTATTGTGATTTGGCCAACGCAAGCAGTTTTCGGCCTATTTATGGCCTGCACGCAACAGGTGAGCTCATATTAATGCACAGCGCCCTCTGTGCCCCTAATTCCATCCAACGTGACATCGGTTATCATGCGAATTACGATGTGAGGTAGACAAATCCTCCGTCCTTTAGAATATCAAATTCCCGCAACACTGGCTCGTTCTCATCGGAAGTGTAGTTCTGGACATTACCTGAGATTAAAAAAAATGCAGAAGAAAAGGAAGTAAGGATTGGTATCTGTACAGTGAGCTGGCAAATAAACGTCCGTCTGGACAAATCACACCAGCCTACGGGTAATTTACGATCTCGTTGTGTAATAAAAATATCCCATGGCCATACGTGGCGAAAGTTGGTCTTTGTCCCTATCCACCTTGAGCAGAAGCACCCCCTCATCGGTTGAAAAGAGCAATTTTGGTGAGGAGTGTTCCTTTTTGTTGCATTTTACGCAACCGCAACGCATGCATTTCATGGTTGCACTACACCAAATACGCGCCCATAGAAAACAGTGCAAAATCGGACCGACATAGGGCCGCCTCTTGACTCTCGTGAAGATGTTGGCCTCCGTTTTTCCACTGGAAATTCAAGATCATGGCCAGAAGATAACTTTTCGTTTCAATTTCATGGAGGTTGGCCAAGAACATTTTTTTATTCGCCTTTGAATGAAGATACCCCAAAATAGCAATACAACTAAGCGCTCATTTCCGAATGCAACCGCCCACCTCTATCCAAAATATGTCCGCAATTTCGGGCTTTTTGTGAAAGAAATACCCTGAACTGGAGACCTAAATTCGAGATTCATAGAAATATTTCTATGATGCCTCCTGATTTTGGTCTGTCTTATTGTAAAAAACCCGTGGGATCATAAAATATCATTGAAATCGAGAGCAGAAATACGAGCATTTAGTGGAATGCACCATCATAGTTGTTCGTGAACCGGCGAAAAGCAGTTCCCACCAAAGAAGCCTCGCTTGCCAGGAAAATGGCGCCCTCTCTAGGTCGAGCTAGGGCCTTGAAGGCGTAAGGGGCTCGTGCTGCTTTTTTCCCAATGGTTGCCAACCTTCTAGCCCTTACTACAGCCTTTCAAAGACAAAACCCTCGACAAAACGAACATCCAAACAGAGTCCACTCCCCTAGACACATGCCACTTTGCCAATGATCAGAACGAATCAACAGTAGGGGTCGTTGCTCTTGCAAGATAGCAGGACCAAAGATCCTCGTCTCCAGCAGGTTACCGTCTGGAGACGCAGTCCGTACTTCTACGGAATCTTCTGCGTGAAAGTACCACGATTCATCGCTGCCGTGAATTTGATGCCACACGACGCCTCTTTTTACTGTGATCAGTTCCGAGTAACTAGGACTCTAAACGAATCGCCCATTTTAACTTTTAGACATGGTTGGGTGATCTTGGGCTACTGGAAACCCTCAGGCCTTCCCTTCCACAATAAATCCAGGGTTCCCGCGGCCTGGAAAACTGAGTCATGAAAAAGTCATGGAAACTTGTAAAAATGACTAAAGTCAAGGAATTTTCAAGCACAGGGTGTGATTTCTATTACCAGATAAGGCATAAAATGCGTGCTTTTATTCACAACTTTAAAGTCCAGATAGTCCAAAATATTGCATTATTCGTCATGGATTTTCATAATTTGGTCATGGAAAAATCATGGGATATGTTTGTCCTTTAGGTGCAGGAACCCTGTAGCCTACATATAAATCGATTTTCATGCAACGTACCTCAGAGATCCCAGAGTCACCATAACTGGCGCACTTTGACCACATTATATGTATGAGCGAATTTAGAGTACTCCACGGTTTAGAGTACTATACCCCTGTCAAAATCCTCGGATTTCACCCCCAAACAGGCCAAAACTGTCCAATGTGCCAACTTTAGGATTCAGAAGCAATCGGAGATTCCGTGGTAGTAAAGTTTACTTAAATTCGGAAAGAAATGAGAGATTTTCCTTTCTCCTTCCCCCAGCCTCGAGGCAGACCTCTAGGTTCGCCTGTAAAAACCCACCTTTGCATGGGGTGAGACGTTTAGTTCTTTGAAGATGTCTTCTGCGGTAACCGTTCTATTTTGCAACGCCATTTTAATAAGAACCAAAGCTTTGACACTGCACTGCAATACATACACTGTATATATGTACATGTACTGTACATGTATGCCTGTACACGTACATGGACACCGTGACTTTAAATACGAACGTACATGGCAACGCAATTTATGGAACTGCCCCTAGTACAGTCAAGGTACAAAAACTCCAGCTGGCATATGTAATCCGAGGTCAGCGAGCATGCAGTACGCAGGTACCGCATTCACATTAAATGCCTCTTTGGCGTTCCATATGCGTGTGCTGTGTGGGAAGGTCTCTGCGATAGGTTTTCCCAATGACAAAGCCCCTTTTTAGTAAAAAAGGCATGAACGAAAATTGGACGACAAAAAAAGTAAAGAATGAACAAATTTTTCCAGATTTTGAAATGCATCACTCCAACTCCGCTTCCGCACAAAGAGTGTTTGTGTATGCAGCACTAGCTCGTATCGGACCGTTTTTTGTGTTTGTGTGTGTCTAATTTAATGGGTTATGTTGTTCTTTTAATCAGTTTATTAATTTTCTTTTTCAATTTTAAAGTGCTCATGCTTGAGTCTTTCAGTTTGTAAGTTGATACCGTTTCTGTTTTTTGTTTCACAGCTTTTTAAAAATATTTTTTTAATGTTTAATTGTAACATGTCTAATTTGCTTATTACTAATAATTAGGTATACTTTGGAGTGCACAATACAACGTTATACATGCAGTTGTTTATAAATTATACTATCTGCCTATTAATGTGGGTTTCGTCACGTTCAAAAAGCAAAAGAGACGAAAGCAGTAACCCAAGTGTAAGATAACGTATTGGTGCTCACTTACTTCGTTTCTCCCAACGGTTGCCAACCCTTCGGTGCTAATTCAAAATCTTTAAACTCAAATCCTGGACTGACTGTGCAACCGAATAGTGTCCATTCTCCCAGACACTTGGCGCTTTGCCACTGATCGGCACGAATCAACAACTGAGGCTGCTGGTCATGAAAAATATCCGGCCCAAAGGTGATCACCTTTTGGAGATTTCCGTCTGGAGACGCAAGGCGGACCTCGGCCGGATCTCCCGCGTAAAAATGCCACAACTCGTTTTTGCCGCGGATTCTATGCCACACGAGTCCATCGCCTTTGGTCATAACGTAGTAAATGGCCGTGCTATGAGACTGACCATCACTGTTCACATCATCACACCGATAGGTTTCCCTGTAAAATCCTCCTTCAGGATGAGGAGAGAGATTCAAATTCTCGATGATGTCTTGCATCGTAACATTGCTGTAGGTGGATCTAATCACGTGGTTTTCAGACGACATCTTAAGGCAAATTCGAGCGACGGACACAGTTAACTATGGCTTGTGAAACACCACAACCAGTGATGGGTTGGAATTATATAGTTGACTGAACCAGGCCCTCTGACGTGGTCGCACAGATGGTTATCAATAGGCCAAGCCGATTTTATTTATTAGTACAGAGGGAACCAACTTCAAGTTGCGACCATCAACTTGGCTGGTACCAGTGGTACAAGGGTCGTTCGGGTATGCCCCTAGCTAGTTCTATCTGTATCGTGCGTTAGTCGTCCAGCTGGACTTCCATCACACCCATATACCAGTACATGTACAAAATGTACGTGTACATGTACATGTACGTGCCTTTGTTGACCATGCGCGGACTCAGGTTGAACAAATCCGAAAGCAAAGGCCTTTTCGTTACCCTTTGGCCTTGTTCTGATGACACCACACACTGGATATTTTCACTAATAATCATGCACGCATGCGCGCAAATAGCCTTGGAGGCAAGGGCCATTGGAAATATACAGGGGTGCGATTTTGATCATTTTTCTCCCTGGTTTTCTCGCTTTGTTCACTGAGTTTTTTCTTCAGAAAATCTCATTAAGTCGTTTTTGTTATTAAAATTTCTAATCTAAGCTGGATTTTAGTGCTTTGTAAAAAGACTTTACAATGGTGATTTTTTCATTGCGCAGGAGATTAAGTGGAAAAAATTCCATAATCAGTGAAAAGGTCTCTTCGTCGGACGTGTTTGCACGAGCGGGTCACGATATTCGTATGTGGCGTTGTTGTACGCAGCCCCAATTTTTTTTTCCAGTTGCGGGTCGTGTTGTGTTCTTTGGAGCGCACCATGCTTAGAGAGGGCATGAATTCGTTCCTCCATGGTCAGACCTCTTTTATGGGGCGAGGCCAACTTTGTCATCACATGCAGTCGCACAAGGCCAACTAATTTGGTTGCCCGAGTGTCATGGAGGAAGGATAATGGATGGGCTCCTCCGGATCTCTATGGGTGCAGACCACTTGAAGTGAGCCAGCTCATTAGCATTAAAAGTGCCCCCCTCACTTTTGACAAAGGAGATTGTTTGGACCCCAATTAAATGGTGAGATTGTGTAAATTGTTGCCGGGATCAACTCCCTGGGTCTTTGAGCTTTCATATGAGAGCAGAAGGGCAGAAAATTACGGTTTAAAAATGGTCCTAAATGCCCGAGAAAGTTGAGGGTTGCCACTTGCAATCAGACTTCGGAAAAATCGCTTTGGGGGGGTGATTTTGTTTGTAAAAATGTAATTGGTTAACCCACAAAAAATTGAAAAGAAATTGAAGATAAGTGACCAGAAAAGAATTTCATTTGTGTTTCAGAAATCTCAGGGATGTTGGCTTGCGGCTATTGGGCCCTGAACAGTGCTGATTTTACACTGTTTTCAATGGGGCTTGAATTAGTGGACTGTACCCTTATACACAGGATAGGCAGCTCAGCAGTGGCCATCACTGGATATTCAATACAATGGCCTCCAACTTCAGTCCATTCACTAAAGTGCATTCATGCATGGTGCTAAAGCCAGTGACTTGGAAAATGCCATTGTACTGAATGGCGTAAGATGGCCGCGCAGTCGATCGCTTCAATTCGCACAAGAGAAACACACTGTGCGAGAGCAGGAAACCAGTGTCCGAGAACAGGCCCCCACTCCGCCAATGCATGTGTGTGTGACGTGTGCGCGCTGCGGGGGGGGGGCATTATCCTAGCAGCTCCGGAGCCGTTTCTCCCCCCCCCCCGACAACAGACTTTTGCCTTTTCTTTTTTTGTATAATGGTTTGAAAATAACAGTTTTTTGTCTTTTAATTTGGTACTCATGTCAAACTATGGAGAGTTTTCAGTCACATAATTTTTAGCGTTCTATAATACACAGATGTGCGCGATAAAGCGTGCGCCTTCGAAGTCTCTCAGCAAAGAACTAACTTTGCCGGTCAAGTAAAGTGGCCTTTAAATTAGTGCAGAAACGGCCTGTGTGTTCATAGTTCAGCGCGCATGGCCTATGGAGATTGTAACTTTCCCGACCAGTGGTAGCAATGCGTTTGCCTTATTTGTATTTTATGGAAAGGTCCATTCTAAACTGAACGCAGCGCTAGTGCGAGCGCGCGTGCACGAACCACGCGAACGTACGCAGGACCACCGGGGCTGCTAGGAAAATTGCGCCCTCTGTTTTTTGACCCACTCAAGGCCGGCGCCGTGGCCGCTGAGCGGTTTGAGGTGGAGCTGTTATTATTTATTGAAACAAAATCCGTAGACCTAGCTGCTACTCCTTCTAAGAACAATTTTAACACTTGTAAAACTGTGCAGTACTGTTAGCCTCATGATCCATGTTGTGTGTCAATGACTGCATGACTTTCAATGACTCTGTGGATTAATTCGAATCCCAGCAGTCACAAAAATGCTGACTATACTTTTTCGGAGTCGTCATGCACCGCAACTCAGTGGGTAGGGGCCTACTTTGGCCGCGGGGTCACTCCGGTCGGTGCTTTGGGTCATGGACTCCGAGTCGAGTTTTTAAAAATCTGCTGGCCACTTTGCGTCTTCTTTAAAACAGTCTGGCTTTCCCGTGCAGATCGAACCGACGGTGGGGGCTTACCTTAAAAATACCCAATAAGATTTAGATGTATTAACAAAAAGTCAAAAGTGGAGCGGGAATTGAATGCCCTGGCTTTTCGTAATATGTGGCGTTTTTTCCCGGTCTTAGATCGCGAACAAACCAGAACTTGAACGGTCCTTAACCGACAGACGACCTCACTTGATCTGAATTCAAGTCATGGCATCTGGTCTGAACTTCTATAACATTGGTGCGATTTTTTTCAGATTCTATCCAGAGAATTATTATCATTTTATTTGGCATAACGCAAAACAAACAATACATGTACGAAACAGAAAATGCAATACAGAACAATACAATACACAAGACAAACGATTAACCAATGGCACATGCCGAGAGTAGAAAAAGTTGACTTAAAAACTGTGAGCTAAGGGCATCCAACTCCGCTGCCACTGGCAATAAAATAATCGAGTAAGCTTGAATCAATCAATCTAGTCATGGAGGAAGGAATGCGTGGTGCAGTTCGTGCATGGGCGGAAATCTCTCCTCAGTCGATCGTGGGGGGGGCATCCATTTACACTTTTTGTGCACACCGTGTTTATTATCTTATTCCACTTATAAAAACTCAAAAGGCAAAATCCTCCATCCATCAATTCCTTTAGTATTTTGTTGGGCTTGACATATGGAGGGGGCATTTGACATTGTGTCCCCATTGTTGCATGTCCCCATACATTGTTGTATTTTGATGCCTTTTAAAGTTCTTTTCTGGTTTGTTTTTTGTATTTTTATAACCTATTTGGGGATAGCTTTATATATATGACTGTTTTGTAGACTTGTTGGTTTTTAATATATGTAAATTTTGTTTTTTATGTCTTGTCAGCCGGTGTGGGGAGCCCCTGGACAGAAATTTACTGTGTTCCTTTTGGGCAATCCGAGGCTTCGGGCATCGGCTGACATTTTTCCATTTTCTGTTGATTTTTTTTTTTTCGTTTTATAACTTGTCCTTTCCCCCGAGAAATCAAATAAATAAATAAATAAAGTACCACATCCATGGGGGGACGTGCCCCCTGTCCCCCCCCCCCCGGATTTTCGCCTACCAGTTCGTGCATGACTAGAGTTACATTGTAATAAGTAGATGGGGCACGGAAGATTCATTCAATACTTCCCTCGTGGCTGTCACATGCACAGTTGACGAAAGTCTGGTAGCCTGTATCCTGACACCTTTGACCGAGCAACTATTTCTGTAAATAAGATATCTGACTATAGTAGTACACTGGATCGTGTCGTGCGCATGGGTCAGTCGTGAAATGAAAAATGCCGGTGGAGGACGCGTTTGTTGTGGGCTTTGTCACAGCACAGCTCATCAGAGTATACATCAGAGCGGCAGCCGGTTGGCAGCATCTGTAACTTGAAAGGTTGATGGCCCAGGTGCATCGTAGAACTTCGGTTGGTGGGGAGCTGTAGTTTTATTTTCTTTCTGCTCAAGTTCACAGCAAGTGTCTTGGACGACAGGTGAGTAGAGAAAGACAGAGTCTCTGGTAATCAGGCGTCACGGCCCCAGCTAGGTGCACAAGGGGCGCGGCGCGCGTAAATGCACGGCACCGGGGACCCGGCCGGGGCGGGAGGGTAGCCAACCGGACTTCCTTATCCGATTTGTTCCAGATCATGTAGATGAAGTTTTCTATTGAAATGAATTATACAGCGACTCTCACTGACACTGTTTATATTGGACCACTTACCTATTACATGTACAACTGTTTCACCACATTACTACTACCTATCATGAACTCGTTAAATTATGACGTGGAAAACTTAAGATCTTGTGCTTCACTAGCCTACTACATGCAGCCTAGGTCTAAATGGTTAGGTCTACAACATAATAAAACCAAACGTTTGTCTGAAGAAGTGTCTCATTTCGGCCTATGTCATAGGCCCCATGTTGTCTCCTTCATCTTTTTATGTTTTTCTCCCATAACTGCAGGTTTATCTATTAATGCCTGGCATTTGCTACTGCTAGTCATGCCAGGCAAGCCCTTTTAATTTGCCAGTCGTTTGATCAACAGAAATGCATTTTTGGACACTTTTCAGATATTGGATTCATCTGCTTGACTTGTCCGTCACTTGCTTCATCTCACATCAATACAAGCAATGTCTTCGTTACCAACCTGCTTCTCTGAGTTTATCCCTGTGCTGTCAGCACATAGCCAAAAGTCGTTCAGTTGGAGGATGAACAAAGTTAAGAAGGTGGTCATCTTTGACAAAGATGGCACCCTTATAAACATTCATGTGCAGTGGGCACCCTGGATTAGGAAGGTTATAGCAAGGTATGTATACCCTTAGCTGAAAAATTGGACTTTGGATGTTGTCAGTTTATGTTAAATGCCCCCCAGCTTTCTTGTATTGGAGTTGAATTATTTCTTTCTGAATTTCTGGTTTGTCTGTCATGTCTGTACAGTATTGAGTCCAAGACAAATCTTGCCATCTCGGCTGAAGCCTTTGGTGCACTTTCTTTTGACGATGAAGCTGGAAAAATTCTACCTGGAGTCCTTGGTGAAGGGACCGTCGAAATGATAAGAGACTGTCTGTCATCCATTCTGCAGAAAGTGGGCAGCATTCCTCAATGCCAGGCAGACCAAATAGTAGATGAGTGCTTAGAGGCCTGTAGCTCCCTGAAGTCAGGAGTTATTCAGCCCCTTGGTGATGTGAGAGGCATGTTCCGTAGACTCAAACGTAGAGGCTATCAGATAGCCATCAACACCTCAGACAGTCGTGCAGTTACTCTCAGAACTCTTCATATGCTGGGTGTGTCAAAGCTGGTTGATGCTGTGGTATGCGGTGATGATATTGGGATGATTGCTAAACCACATCCAGTGTCGGCTTACAGTATCTGCGCTCAACTTGACGTTCGGCCCAAAAATGCCATTATGGTTGGGGATTCACCTTGTGATGTTCAACTGGGCACAAATGCAAAACTTGGCTGTGCAATAGGTAGGAAATTTTCCACCTGCTTTGGCCATTTTTTAGAAGTGTTTGAACTAGTAACTAGACCTTGCAATTATGAGTGGAGAAAACCTTGTTTAATGCCAAGTTTAAAGACTATGCCTAACCAAGTGCAGTGTACAACACATGTATCCTTCTATTGCCAGTGCTCATCTTATTTTAACTCTCCGGACATCCTGAGTCCTAGTACAAGTCTCTAATGAAATGCCACAATTGAAACAAGAAATTCCCTTTTTTTCTCTCCAGGAGTCCTGACTGGCATTGCTTCAAGACAAGCTTTGGAAACAGATGGGCAGGTGGTTGTAGAGAATGTCACGGAGGCTGTGGACATGATCTTGTCAAACAGGACTTAAAAACTGGAGGTCTAGATCAATTGATGCCCATGGCAACCAAATTGTGATCTTTATGTCTTAAACAGTGCAATAGAGGAGAACTACCTGTGTTTTATCCTATTACAGTGTGCATTTTTTAACAATAGAAGCTATTTTGTTCATACGTGTATTGGAGTTGACAGACGTTATGCATCGGAAGTTGTTTTATGTGTTATATTTTCAACTATTACCGCAAGAAAGATTTTGGGCTTATCGTTTTGAGATGCCTCTGGTAAAAATCAGAGTAACTGAAATGGAAAGATTTTTTAAACTTTCATCTGTTCATTATGAGCATTTGCTTTGGTTGAGCCTGTTTGGTTTATGAGTTCAAATCTTATGGCGTTACTCATATTCAGAACAATGATTGATCTCAACATTTCTGAGTTTAGCATAGACAGGCATGCAACTTGGACTTTGACAAAAAACAAGGAGGTTCAAATCTTCACCAGACTTTGTACAGTGTTTTCCAGTTTTCAATGGCATGAGCGTCAAGTGAAAAATGAGGAAATCAGCTGACCATAGGAAAAGTTGCATCTTGCATAGAGCATAGAGATAGTTCACACAACTAAACTAGATAGGTTGCACCATGGACATATCTCTTTTTTGAGTATCTTTTTTTGAGTATGTGGGGTTCTGAAAAGAACTGGACCCCACATACTCAAAAAAGAGGTATATCCATGGTGCTACCGCAAACTTATCTAGTTTACTTGCTACCTTCACCATGAAAAGCTTCAAATCTCAGTTCACACAACTCTAACTAGCTGAATCCAAGCAGAAGCTGTGAAACTTTTTTCATTGCTGAAATGTTACTCTAGATACATGTATGCAAATCAGCTGGTTTACAAAGGGTTACCGCCCACACCCCATATTAAATTACCCTATGTGTACAATGCTTACGAGTCTAAAACGCACAAAGTATTGTAAGTAGGATGCAGTATTTTTTGTGAATGAAATGTTTAACTGTTTTAATGTTGAGCTCCATTTGCAAAATGAAAACTATTTTTATGTTCGACTTACTGTATCAGTAAGCATTATGTAATTTATGTTGAATGCAGTATAAAGGTACACTGTATTACAAAAATTTGCCGTCTGTTCTTGTTGATGCCTGTTTGTCAGTGCAAAGACTCCAACAGCTTTGTTTTCCTTGGCGACTGACGTACACATTGGAAGCAAGATGGGATGAAGAGACCCCCCTTTTGTGTTGGTCAGGGTTATACCAGAATCCTGTACGTTTTCCATGGCCCCGAAAAACCCAATAAGGCCAAAATGCTTGAAGTTTTATTTAGTCAGCTTCAAAACAGATGCCCTATTTCTTTGGTACCCCAAACTCTAAGATTAATTCACGTACATGTACATATTTACACCGATATTTCACAACGTAAATTTGGTTTGCAAACATCACGGCACTCCCAGTTTTCACAGCCAAACACAAAGCTATTGTATTAAACTAACCTTGGTGGCAAACTGAAAGGCTAGACTGCCCTACATGAACACAGTTGGCTATGAACTTGGTTAATGCATGTACATGTATCCCTCCTTCCTTGAGCAGCGATGCATGAAACAGGCATGCCTAAGCAGAGTTACATGGCACTTTGAATACATGCAAATGTACACGTATGTAAATTTTCAGATATAGTTGACCTAGCAGCCACTGCCGCAGAATTTAGTTCATTGAGTCAAAACGCTTGCTACACAATGAATACAAATGTGTACCCAAAACAACACATTTTATTTTCACTACCTTGCCTTATTCTGACTTTCAAATTAAGAAAGATTTTGGACCTCACATGGCAAAAATTTAACTGAAATATGTTGTCGATGTCAAACTAATTTTTCTAACCTACATAAAGGCAAATGATAGTCTCATTTTATTTCATCTTTAAGCTTAAACATCTAGCATACCATCACTGTCAGAGTTACAGACACTGGAAATGACAAAACATGTAACAGGAAGAACAGTGACCATGACATCAGATTTCCTGTGCTTCATGGCCTGATAATTATTTTAGTGGCAATGACAGCAGACGTGCCAATCCTTTTCCCAAGATTTATCACCCACAACTTTTGAACTGTCATTTTCTAAACCATGGTAAATGAAACAATATAAATTTCATTTCTGAGACTGAATGTCATGTTACTATGACAACAGCAGAGTACTTCCATTTTGAAGAAAGAAAAACTTAGATCAACCCTGAAAATGAACAGCCAATACAAATTTTGTTTGGCACACTTGTTTTTAACCCTTTGCTGCAACATAAGAGAAAGGTAAGGAGCATGACAGGAAGCATACCATTCTGTAAGACTTTGTTAACAAATGCAGGGTATTACTGCAACTCATTCAGTCAGCAATTCAAGACTCATCTCAGCCAACTTCATAATTTAAAGGGGAAGGTATCTGCATTAATAATACACAGGGGTGTGAGTGTCTGCATAAAATTAAAGCTGAAAACAGCTAGCAACAAGCTGAAATGTAAGAAGTTCCCATACGTTTGTACACAGGAGGTTGACAAATAAAGCTGAAAACAGCTAGCAACAAGCTGAAATGTAAGAAGTTCCCATACGTTTGTACACAGGAGGTTGACAAATAAAGCTGAAAACAGCTAGCAACAAGCTGAAATGTAAGAAGTTCCCATACGTTTGTACACAGGAGGTTGACAAATAAAGCTGAAAACAGCTAGCAACATGCTGAAATGTAAGAAGTTCCCATACGTTTGTACACAGGAGGTTGACAAATAAAGCTGAAAACAGCTAGCAACATGCTGAAATGTAAGAAGTTCCCATACGTTTGTACACAGGAGGTTGACAAATAAAGCTGAAAACAGCTAGCAACATGCTGAAATGTAAGAAGTTCCCATACGTTTGTACACAGGAGGTTGACAAATAAAGCTGAAAACAGCTAGCAACATGCTGAAATGTAAGAAGTTCCCATACGTTTGTACACAGGAGGTTGACAAATAAAGCTGAAAACAGCTAGCAACATGCTGAAATGTAAGAAGTTCCCATACGTTTGTACACAGGAGGTTGACAAATAAAGCTGAAAACAGCTAGCAACATGCTGAAATGTAAGAAGTTCCCATACGTTTGTACACAGGAGGTTGACAAAGCTGAAATTCAGGGTCAACATCTCAACAAAAAGAGCTGAAGTCAGCTAAAAAGCTGAATTCTCACACCCCTAAATACACTTAGAACCCAGAAAATATTTATTACAACAGCAACGTTAAATACTTACTTGCAAAAGTCCAAAGTATCCATGCTAAACTTTTACAACAACCTCACATTTTCAACATCCTGGAGATGCCAATGAAGGAATATTGGCTAATTTCACGGGTCCTATACAGCAGCCTAGTTCAAGTTCACCCCACCGTCCGCCTCCTCAGACTTGGCGTGCATACAAAACATATGGAAGATTGGCTTGTCGACATGTCTGCCAGAGGTGAGTCAAGGTGTGCTTGACCATCCCTGTTGCCAGCTTCAGGCATTAAGGAGGACGACAGTATCAGTTAAGGGGGCCAGCTTCCTGCCAGAAGGGCCACCCCCCTGAATGATGGGTCCAGCTTAATGTTCTACCCATCAGCCATGCCTGTGTGCCAAACTGTGTTTACATGTCTTGGGATATAAAGCGGTCAAGTCATGTAGTGCCTCAGCCCTCAGCTATTACATGTAAACTAAAAATCAACAGCATGAGGTTTACCTCCATACAGTAAGTGTTGCTTGCTAGACACAGTACCAGATGACATTGTCTTCTGAGTTAGTATTCTGTGACTTTGACTCATATGGCAAGTCTTGCCGGCTACATCACCAGATGACGGTGTCTACTGGGTTGGCAAGCTGTGACTTCAACTCTGCAGGGATCTCCAACTTGTCAAAGTCCGATTTGTCCTGAATCAAATTCCTCAACACTTGAAGGGATCTCTCCAATAACGTATATACTACCGGTAGTATTGGAAAAATAAAAGACTAAAGAAATCATCTGGTAATGATTAACAACAAAATTATTTAAATGTCGTGAAAAAAAGTCTGCCACAAAATTGATTTTTGAAAGAAGTATCTGAAATTCAATTATTTGATGAAATATCAGTGGTGATGTTGAGAAGTTTACCGACTCAAATTAACATAAATAACACAATAAAAAATCTCTCACCTGGTAACTGTATGTTGACTTGAGTAGCATGTGGCCTTTCCTCACCAGCTGGAGTAGGAAAAAATACCTCCTTACTTTGTCCGTCTGTTCCAGCAACAAAGACAAGCTTGTCACCACTACAGTGATCTCGGAATATCCATGGATGCCCCTCGTAGGTGTTCATATCCATCTTATAACCCTGTTTTAGTCCATTCTTAGTGTAGTTCACGCGCTCTCCTTCCCAATTGAGCCATAGTATGTCCACCACGCGTGGACTGCGGTTTCTAAAGCTTGCGTAAGCTTTAGCTCTATGGCCTGGGGCAGACTTTAGCTGTTGTCCACACATGGCAAAAATTAAATGGTGTTTCACTGTTTGTCTAAAAATGATGAAACAGAGTAAAAAAATGAGAAATGGCTTCATATACACGTAGGTAAGAGTTCAAAATATGGACATCATTAATTTCTCCCTGCAGTAGTTTATAAGCCATCAGAAGGTCATAACACTGGAAGCATAACATGTCCTAGAAAGTCAAATTTAGCAGGGAAAATCGTGAACCATTTACTTAGAAACACAATTTTTCAGGCCAGTCCCACAGGTTTCTGCAAAAGACCTCAAGTGATGTCTGTCTATGGAACTCTTTATTTCCAGTACTTTTTGATCATCTTGGAACAAGTTCCATTAGGTCCCTGCCTCTACAACACTACTTGCCTACTTCTCGTGGAAGCACAACAGATGTTGAACCCCACAGTTCTGGGGGAAAGAGTTCTCTAGTAGTAGTCTGGGTAACGTCAGTCATAGAACACCACTTGACATCCTGCTACACACTACCTGTGGCTAGTCTAATATTAATAATGCTGACCATGGAGCTACTTAGAACTGAAGGTCCCCTACTCCATGTGTGTGACTTGCGGCCCGCCTTTTGGTATGTTTAATGCAGCCCATGCCCAGTTTACTCAAATCAAGGCAAATTTAGAAGAGTTCCATATACAGACACCAGTAACTAGGCCTAGACCCTACAGTCACCTATTCTGTATTAGCTGTCAGACAGGAAAAACATTTCCAGAAAAGTTCAATTTAGGAAGGAAAAAAAAAATCTTTTACGTTTACTTTTTAGTAAACAGAATTGTTCAGACCAGTCTCATAGTGTTAATGCACACACTGTGTCAAGTGGCGTCCATAACTCTTTCTGACATATCCGGTAGGTTACATAATTTATATTTTCTGCCAACAGTGTTTAGTATTCCTCTTTTTTGATTTTGGACGGGATCGGTCATTGTTCAAAATGACCGACACTGACCGATCCCGTCCAAAATCGAAAAAGAGGAATAGGCCCTCCACTTATGTGACTTGGGCCTAGTATATGTACAGTGTGAGTGTAGTTGTACAGTGTAGAGCTAAAGTCTGTCAAGTGTCATGTTTGTCCAGCAAAAATTCCACTTTCTCAATCAAACCCCCCCCCACCAAAAAAAGCTGTCGAAACTAACGCATATCTATTTCAATCCGATGACCTACATGGTTACAAGACCACGAATCTAACTGTTGAAGACTGACTGTTGAAAATTCAGAGCTCTTACCCACCAACCTAGCTAGAACCATGCTGAAACATATCACCACACGCTTCGCGGATCGTGGGATAAATACGGAAGCTGAGGTCTTTGAACTAAGACTTGTCTGTGGCTTGAAACCACACATATAGCGCAACTTGACTTGCAGGCCTACCCTTGGACAAAAACACTGGTGACTTGCTTGTGCTTGGAACAAATTGACTTGTGACTTGACTTGTAATCAAATGCTCAGATTAATAATAAAATAATGATAACAAACACTTGTAAAGCGCCCTCTATCCAATCGAGGCGCTGCATTATCAGTTTTTGATGTACACGCGATACCGTTGATCTCTACGGTATACGGAGCTATATCAATACACGATGCCAATCAATAGCGCCCTCTAGAACAATGTAACTGTCATTTTTTTCATGTAATTCTATTGGCTCTTAAAATTTCATAAAAATTAGAAGTTTTACTCATTTACGAACTTATTTGGCAAAAATATGAATCATATGACTTTTTTGATTGTATAAATGTTTATTATTGAAACTTTAGTCATACATTTACCACTATTTAGGCCATGTGAGGGTCTTTTAAATAAGTTTTGACATAATTTGGACCAATCGCCACATTGGATATTTAGTGTTCGGGTATCTTGTAATGTCAAACGAATTTAAACATGGCCGCTGATTGTAAACATTCCTTCATTGTCCTGTGGTCCTGTCACTAAAGACTGAAGTGTCAGTCGTTGGGTCACGATCGCAGTGTTGCCCTCCCCAAAACAAGTGATTGCATCTAACGTTCAAGTCAGGGGTAAATGATGGATGCGAAAGGTAAGTTATTTGTACTTTCTGAACCGTAAACTGGAAATCTTAGCAATTAGGACCTAGGTTAAAAGTACATGTTATTGTTACTAGTATTAGCAATGGAGCTACAGTATAGGCCTAGGCCTATAGTCATGATAGTACTTTTTTTAGTAGGGGCCTACTGTTTGTTTGCTACTTCTAGGCATGTGACAATTTTTCTTCAAGTGAGTCAGATTTAGATGTAGTATATTCAGAAAGATAGGTTTTAAAATCTCAAAAGCAATGTTATGGGATGTTGGGTTGTGATTTTTAAAGGATTTTAAACAGGCGTATTTTGTGCCTCTGTATTTGTATTGAATAACATAGGAATCTTCTGAAAAAACTGATCCGCAATCCTTGCTTTGCATTATGCATCACTTTCTCTGATCATAAGCCATTCTACATACCGTTAGAAAGCAAATTTCCATAAAATAAAAGCAAACTCTAAAGTATTTTTTGATCAGTTGTTCATTTCTTCAGTTCTTGTAGGCAACAACATCATGAGCATAACACAAACATTGCAAGCCAGTGACATGCAAGCATATTTCAACACGCGCAGCGCCGCCCTAAATCACGGCAAGATGGTGTGCACAGTGCCCTTGCACTACATGGGACTGAACACCCTGTCGTCCGATTAAAAAACACGCCTTCGAAGGTTCAGAATTTGCGCAAATTACTGGTACACCCACTTACACTGCTCAAGAGTTATGTTTCACAATGATTCACCTTAAAATGAAAACACTTTGTTACAAACCAGGATTAATTGGGCGGAATTTCGAGCTCAAACTTTAGCGGCACTGTAATGACACTTCCTGGAAGTCGATCAGAAAATTTCGAAAACGAATGTGTACTTTGTGTTTTTCTCATTACATTTTCATTAATTTGTCCACCAAACTCCTCACAACAGCCAACCAGCAGCACAAAATCCGGACACACCTTCCGCAGGCAGAAAATCGGGCTGACACTTGTGTGGGCACCTTTCGGAGGTCGCGTGCATGTTTGGGCATACATGTATCCTCTACTTCGAGAACTTGAAGTCACTAACTCCGTGATACTCAGTGTGCCTTTGAGGCAAGAAGGTTTATATGGCGTCATAAAGCTATGGGGTTTTGGAATCAAGTTTTTGTGGTGAAATGGTTTGCAGGCCTAAAAAAGCTATTAAACCAAATTTTCCCTTGTCAGCAAATCTGCTTGATCTATACCTGCTGAGAAGGGGATAATAGTAGTTTCAGAGCACGAGGGCATGTAGGGAGAGCATGAGGGCATGTAGGGAGGGCATGAGGGCATGTAGGGAGGGCATGAGGGCATGTAGGGAGAGCACGAGGGCATGTAGGGAGGGCATGAGGGCATGTAGGGAGAGCACGAGGGCATGTAGGGAGGGCATGAGGGCATGTAGGGAGAGCACGAGGGCATGTAGGGAGAGCATGAGGGCATGTAGGGAGAGCACGAGGGCACGTAGGGAGAGCATGAGGGCATGTAGGGAGAGCACGAGGGCATGTAGGGAGAGCACGAGGGCATGTAGGGAGAGCACGAGGGCATGTAGGGAGAGCACGAGGGCATGTAGGGAGAGCACGAGGGCATGTAGGGAGAGCACGAGGGCATGTAGGGAGAGCACGAGGGCATGTAGGGAGAGGACGAGGGGATGTAGGGAGAGCACGAGGGCATGTAGGGAGAGCACGAGGGCATGTAGGGAGAGCACGAGGGCATGTAGGGAGAGCACGAGGGCATGTAGGGAGAGCATGAGGGCATGTAGGGAGAGCACGAGGGCATGTAGGGAGAGCACGAGGGCATGTAGGGAGAGCACGAGGGCATGTAGGGAGAGCATGAGGGCATGTAGGGAGAGCATGAGGGCATGTAGGGAGAGCATGAGGGCATGTAGGGAGAGCATGAGGGCATGTAGGGAGAGCATGAGGGCATGTAGGGAGATGCTGAAATGAGTGAGGATGCTGTTTACAAATTACAGTGTTTATTTGGGAATTCGTTTTCTTTAATAAAAACTCTGGTTAACAGTGGTAAACGGCTTTTGGCTCTAGCTCCTTTTTCTAATTCATTCTGAATTCAAATAAAATTTGAAGTTGCAAGTGAAGCCAGCGTTTAATTTATTGAAGTAAGGTATGAATAAGAACAATTGTGTGAAAGTATCATGAATTTTAGACTTTTCAGTCAAAATCTACATTAATTTTTGTGTAAGCAAATCTCAAAATATTGTTGCTTTAAACTTAACATTCCCGAATGCTACAAATTACTACTTAGTAGTAAAATGTAGTACTCAGCCCTGTCGCTTATAACAGGACATGACATTATTATTCTCTGAAGCCATAAAATACAATAGAGAAGACAATGTACCATACAGCGTGTGGCACTATGAATGCATGGTTTCATTGTTCTCTGTATGAGTAACAATGGAATAAACCTAGCCAGAAGTAGTAATTTGTAGTGCTAGGTCCTTCAGGCACAGAGTATTTTGTAGTACTGAATACTCTAAGCCAAACAACGCCGGTACTGTTAGGGTCAAAGCAATATTTCTTTGCTCAGAGTCTGATGGAATCCAAACTTATAGCAGAATGTTTCTTATGACATCCTCTCTAAGATCACCTCAGAAAGAAGCAGGAAACTAATAGTTGGAAATTTATGAGCCTACCTGTATCTAACCTAGATGAGCAACATTCTGACATGCCTGAACTAGCATGACTAGGCCCTACTTTCATGACTTTGAAAACTCAAAGTCACATGGAGTCATAAGTTGATGGGTTTTTGAATTGAACTTTTGAGGTGAATGATCCAGGAACTTGAACTCCACTTTTTCAATAAATTTGCCCATGAGAGCAAACTTGAGGTACCAGTAGCTCTTGAAAATGCTCGTACATGAGATTCGGACCATAAGACCAAATAGTTTGAAAAACCTTTTATTTTTACCCACCAATTTCTTGTTTCCATCTGACGGTGATCGTTTATCACCCTGCACAGGCATTGGGCTGGAAGTGGCCAAACCTGCTCCGCATTTCAGTTCGACAATTTTCAACGGGGGATTTCTAAGGTCTTGCATTCTGTCACAGCTAGCTACCCAGAATTGTGCAGTGAAACAATATGCCACCCCCTTCCTTTTAAATGTACCTTCACCAATCATAGTTTTTACTTTTGAATCTTTCCAGGAAAGGTGAAGAAGAAATCACGAAAGCTGCCTAAGAGCGAAGATGATGATGAAGGATCTCCATGTAAGTGAAGACTTAAAAATCAAGGGTGCCAGGCCTTACTCTTTATCCCAAGGCACCTTTATCTTGCTGTGGGCGTTCCAAGGCAATGCTTCCCCCTCCCCTGGAAAAATCTGAGAATGACAGAGGAAAGGGGTGGAGGAATGAAGAAAGGGATAAAAATCATCAACTTGCATGAATATACAGGTAAACTCCAAATGAAAGAATACACTCAGGGTGAGAACAATCGGGAAATACAAGTGGAACAAAGTTAGAGTTTGGAATAATGGAGACTGGTCAACAATGAAATAATTGCAGTCACAGTTATTGATTGACCTGTTCAATATTATTTTACAGCTCCTCAGTCTGACCAGAACCCAACGAATGAAGCCAGCTTTGATAAACTGCTTCGTGCAGCCATGAAACAAACTACAGAGTAAGACAGAGTGCACCTTTACCTTAATTAATGAACTCCCTTAAAGACTACACAAACCAGCTAGTTGTGAGGACTATGCACCTGTAGAACACCAGATGTTGTGAGGGCCTAGCACATTGCTGATGCACGTCAAAGTCCCCACATTCAGCCCAAATTTTCCTATCCAAAGAACTACTATGCAAAGAAACTGTCCCATTTTTACAATATTGGCCTTCCTACACTGGCATTAATAGAGTCCTACATGTACATTTGACCCGAGTGCTGCAGTGTAAATGCACCAAAACTACTGAAACACGATATCTGCTCATCATAAATACATGTAACTGCTGTAAAGAAAGTTTTTGGTCTTCTTATACTTCACTTTTGCAAGATTTCAATTTTTCTCTTTAGTGAGAAAGGAAAATCGGGGAAGAAAAAAGGAAAGAGAACCAAGTCTGAGACAACAGATGCTATGGTAAGTTTTCCTTGACCCCTTAATTGCTAGGCTCCACTCAGTATCCAGACACCTTTCCTTTCATTCTTTCTGCTCTTACTTCTGCTCAGTTAGGCGCTATTTGCATTTACAATGAGCTAATGCACAAATTTAACAAACCTGTCACTTTCCCTGGATGTTTGGCACTTTAGCATAGTACTGTTTAATATTGCCATTGATTGCACGTACATGTTGTCTTCCTTTTAGCTTGAGTCATTGAAACAAGGTGCTGATCTCCGCAAGGATACTGACCCATCTGAAGATCCATCCATTCTGGCGAACACTTACGATGGCAGTGACAGCCCTCGTTTCCACAAGAACTTGACAAATGAGAAGGGCCGTAAGCCCCCACCCAAAAAGGGGATGGAGAACAAAGGCTTTATTGATGATGAAGACAAAGATGCCCAGGCAGACAGTCCTAAGAAAACAAAGAAGAAGAAGAAGAAAGCTGACGCAAGTGACATTATGGACAGGTGGGCTCTCAGTGTTGAATAGTCTCCTAAAATAAAATCTTGAATCTTACGCAAGTCACAGGACCGTTGCTCACATCTTGATGTTGCTCTGACTTGGTACATACATATTTTGATTTTTCTACTAGTCGCTTTTACAGTTGCAAAGTGGCTTGTCTCTTCAAGGATAACATGCCAAGCCTTCCAATAGAAATGTGAACATGTTGGTCAAAGAAAATTGATGGAAAAATGTCCTGTGTGCTTTGCAGTGGCCCTTTAACAATGCAGGAACTTGAGGACACACCCAAAAAGGTACGGAGGAAAAAGAAATTGGCTACCCAGCAGGAGAATGACAAAGACAGTGAGAAAACAGAGCAGCAGCAAACAGGAGATGAGGCAGATGGTGGGGATCTAGGAAAAGAGATCACAGAGGAAGGAATTGAAGAAAATGAGAAAGCAGCTGGAAAGAAGAAGAAAAAGAAGACAGGTGGGTTCTCATAATCGATCGTTTTCAAGAACTAAACTGAAGGGTCTTTCAACATTTCTGACCTTATGTATGATTTTGTTTGAAAGAAAACAAGGTTTTCACAAAGCATATTCTGCTGATAGTCTTCGCTCCTCACAAGAGCAAAACAAGTTTTGCAGAAAACTCTATACTGGCCAGAACAATTCATGTATAAAAAAGTACACCATGAAATTAAATATATTTAAAATCTTAATTACTTCTGCCAATTTTAAGTCTGCCATAGAAAAATCTGGACAGTCTGTTTGTTCACGGAACTCATTCCCCAAATGTGTTTCACGCTAAGTTAATTAGTTTAGGGAGTGGTTTACTTGAAAGTATATCATTGAAGACATGTATGTTAGATAACAGTAAAGACCTTGGTTGTGAAACAGTCCCAAACTCTCTTCTTATGAGAGTAATAAGGAAGCCAGTTCTTTAAATCAGCAGTTGATTATCTATCTACAGCATCCAAAGATGACAAACCCGATGCTGATGAGAACGAAGGGGCCAAAGACAATAAGAAAAAGACTAAGAAGAAACGCAAGAGGCAGCCGAAGGATGATGGTCGAGTGTTTGGGGTGAACGTCCATCGTAGTGACCGGCTCAAGACTGACCTTTACATTGCTCATCCACTGGTCAGAGTTCACATCATCGACATGGACACTGGCACATACTTCAAGAAATCTAAACTGTATGTTAGAATCTCAATCATGGGACAAGGAAGCAAAATAAAATTTCAAGCCAGAATTTTGATATCTAACGAATGGAAATGTATGTAGCTGTGATTCTGCCAATCCTAGGAGCCATAAGGTTACAACAAAAAAAAGTGGAAGAAGGTTGCATTTTAGTTCTGAGCTACCTTTTGAGGTCTTGGAATTACTAAACACCGTTTTAATTCTTGTTCCTTTCCCACAGGGATCGTGCTGTGACATCATATTATGAGAATCAAAATGACAAAGTGGATTACATCTTACCAGTACTGACTCAACCCTTTGACTTTAAGAAGAGGAAGTAAGTCAGAAGAAATCCAAGTACCAGATATTCTTAACAACCTTAGTTTCAACCACAGGTCTGCCAAAAGCAGTTTGGCAGTAGGCTTTCTTACCACATTTCTTCTGGAATTCCAGGTGTTTTCATTTTCATTAATTGCACAGCGAGCACTAATCCAAGGTGATTTGTTGCTTTTGTTTTGTTTTGGTTTTTTTGCCTTGCAATTCCTGGTATTTGGTAAATTATGAAGATTGACATGTTACTTTGAGCACGTAAGTTTTTTTAGAATTTATAATTCTGATGGTAGTGGAACAGGAGGTATGTGACCTAGTGGTTAGGGTTTGTAGCTTCTGATTATAGGGTCAGGGGTTCGAATCCAACTGGTAGCAGCATGTTGTGATCTTGGGCGCAAGTCACTTTAGCCCTATGTGCCTCTCTCCACCCAGGAGTAAATGGGTACCTGTGAGGGCAGGCACGGTTGTTTAGCCTTTTGCGCCGAAATGGCAAAACCGGGCTGGTGTACTCCCCAGGGAGCTGAGATGGTTTCAGGAATGTTCAGATGAGCCCAATGTGCAGTGAGCCCAATGTGCAGGGATAATGATAATACAGCGCCTCAGAAGAGTGTGCTAGATAGAGGGCGCTTTCTAAGTGCTTGTTATTATTGTTATTACTATTAACAGTTTAGTTTTTTATCATTAATCTCCCATCTTCAGGTCCATCATACCCTGCTGGGATGAGCAAATCATCTTCGACGAGAGCTATAACTACCTTATCCAATCAGACGAATCTGCGCCAAAGGCCATCGTATTTTTTGAGGTTTGTGTGTTAAACGACTCGTTCTGAGTTTAATCGTGGTGTTTCTGAGTTGAGAAGAGGTAAATTGAGACAAGACTTTAGCCTTTGTTGAATAGACCCCTCGTAGCTGGTTCTCGGTAATAGTTCCTTTAACATGGCAAGGAACCACTGAAAAACGTGGCGCAATCCCTCTATTGAGAAGAGATATAGAGGGATAAGATTAGGGTGCGGCACAGTCAAATCTTAGAATCTGTATATTTTGTTTCATTTCTGTGATAGATCCTTGATTTTGTCAGCATGAACATCACTTCTACCAAATCCAAGATGCTGAAAGGAGAAGGAGGATGGCACCGAATAGCTTGGGCATTTCTCAAGGTCAGGTCATATGAAAAAAATTCTCAGTACTTTATCACCGTTAATCTGTTGCGACAGTTCTGATGAAAGCCGTCATAACTGACTTTGACTTTGTGTTTGCTTGTTTTTCTTCAGGTTGTTGGTGCTAATGGCATCCCCAACACTGATAAGAAAGTCCGGCTTCAGTTGTTCTACCCTCCATTCAGTTATAAGGGAAAACCAGGACAACTTGACGTAAGAACACTATAAAACCTGGCTTTTTGCTCACCAAACCTTTCCAAGAAGTTGTTTATATCCTGCTTCATAAAAGGGGTATTTGAAAACTGTTTCTTTTGAAAGGGAAAACAAAGTGGACGTTAAGGTTTTTGGAGAGGTGGAAATTATAGTAATTATTAATTACAGGTGTACCAGTGGTGGCAGAATATTAGTCGGCAGCCCTATCCATCTACCCTGTATGTGACAGTTAAAGCAGTCAAGACACCAGACAAGGTTGAACCTGCTGTCAGGTCACTGTATGCCACACAGGAGGTAAAAAATGCATAGTGTTTACTTTGATATGGCTATGTTTAAATTAATTGTCTATGGCTAGGAGTAATACATGTATCAGTGGAAATCAGCTGTAGTCGCAAGCCAGTGGCAACCATTAGTGTATGTTTTACAGCTGTAACCGTAGCTTTTAGACATAGTCTTTCCTGTTCCTATTGGTTGTGTGCCTTAGGTGTACAGTGCACTATGTGGTCCACCCGTAAGAGTGGGTGCATAGCATTTGTCAATGCGTTGGTTTACTTCCTGCACTGCACATGAACGCTGCACCACCAAGGGTCATCTTTACCCTTGCTCTGTCTTTGACATTACTTAGCAAGATTTGCATCAACAGCATGAATGGAACTATCTTTGGGATCGTTAGCACAGTATTGAACTTTTTTTAACAGGAACAAGGAAGGATGTCATTCAGTGATTTGAAGAAATCCATCAACTGGGGTACGAAGCAGGCAATGGGGTAAGGAGAATTGTCTCTCTGCTGAGCCAAAATAATAGAAAACAAAATCAGTTACTAAACAAACTTTTTGTGTAATCTGTGTTACTAGTGATCAATTTTCTTCCCTTTTGTTTCTTTAACGAGAGAATTGGATGAAGATTTCCCACATATGAAAATGGAGTTTTACTAATTTTATCCGTTTCCCAAGTTTTTTGCTGTTTTTTACCCCACCCCTTCCCAAAAAGCAAACAAATTGTATAACTAGCAAATCAATTTGGAGCGTGCATGCTTAAAGAACATTCAGTAGCAAGAACACTGAAAGGACTTTTGTTTGTTTTTATCTCGCCTTTAGTAAAGAAAAACCTCTCACCAACTGGACTCGCCTTCCAGGTCAGATGTGTCGCATCCCAAACAAACTGAGTTTGGCCTTAGCTGGAGACAAGAAAGGATGCTTTGTCCTGAAATTTTCACCCAGCGGCAGGTTAGAAAAACGTATCACTTTGAAAAACCATTTCTTACCTGAGGAGCTCAAGATAACATAACATTAATTTGGTAGACTGGCTTTACTGCTTAGAACTTTGAATGTTACTCTTCTCCTACTGGGTTAGACGCTTTGTTTTAGTAATTACTTCTTGTCTCTTATTCGTGAAGGTTTCTTGCCTGTGGATGCAAAGACAGAGAAGGTTACCCAGTCTTGGTTTATGAGGTAAATCAGCGCATTTTGAAAACCAGTTTGATATAAAGGCTCTTGTAATTCCAAGACTGAAAAAGCTGGATAGTATTCTGAACTTGAATCTTTTCATTATGATCAGATTCCCTCTGGGCGATTCAAATGCCAATTTCCTGGACACTACAGCCTGATCTATGACATCAGTTGGGCAGCTAACGACAACGAGATCTTGACGGCCTCGTCCGATGGTACAGCTCGTATCTGGAACCTAGAAACTCCAGACAGTGCAGCTGAGAAAGTCTTCCCTCACCCAGCTTTTGTCTATACAGCCAAATTCCATCCCCAAGCTGACCATCTAGTGGTCAGTGGAGGCTATGATCATGTGGTCCGAGTGTGGAGCAAGAAGAATGACAGTCAAACAGCAGAGGTAAAAGCAAATCTAAAGATTACTACTTAAGTTTGAGGTACAGTTGGAGGCCATAAATCTCTGTGGGAATATTAAAGAGAGGTTTCGTTAGAATGTCAAGTTCTTTGCAGAGCAACACATGCTCAAAGAAATCTCATTGTCAAAGACTTCGCTCCTGAAAGTGAGAAAAACTCCAGAAGCTGATTCAGTGGGGACTTGAACTTCTAACCATTTTGTTTCTAGTGTAGATGTCTTCACCACTTGAACTTTGGCCTCAGTTGAGCAAGCTCTGGTCAGTTCCAGTTTGATAGCAGATTACATTATGGCTAGTATTTACAAGTTGGTGAACTCTACGTTCCACATTGTGTGCAGCTTCTTCAAGAGCTAGATGGGCACAAAGGCTTTGTCAACTGCCTCTGCTTTTCACGGGATGGCAAAACCATGTTCTCCGGCGACAGTGTCGGTGTCATCATCAAGTGGAATGCAGCTGTCATGGCCAAAGCTGCGACCTCAGGTAGGTAATGACCTCTGTGTGACCCTGGTCATGACTTCAGGTAGGTAATGACCTCTGTGTGACCCTGATCATGTCCTGGTAGTAAAGAATGCAGCATACTCCTGGAATAAAGCCCTTTTATTTTGATATGAAATGATGTTTTCTAACTACCTGCAGATCCTAAGACCTAAATCTCATCAGTGCTTCAGAATAACGTGATAGAGGGAATGTTGAGGGAGTGAGAATGGCTGAAAATGATGGTTTATCAACCATTTGTAATGTTGTAGCAGTTAGGTTGTTTTTCCTCATGATAAAATTTTCTAGCTAGAATTCTTCCAATTGAATTTAGATTTTAAGATTAAAAAGAGTTTTGACTCTCATAACGTTGCTGTGTAAGTACATCAGTGTGGTTCAAAAGCCAGAGAAAACTAGAAGTAATTTCTTCAATCAAGTTTGGATTCAAAGATAAAGCTTGACCAATCTAGCCATGTTGTCACGTAGACCGTCAAGTGAAATTTGGATCAACCAGTGACTCATTGGAGAGCACAGGTGCAAGACCAAAGGAACTTGAACAAAAACTCACCGGGATATTGAAGCAGAGAGGTACAGATAATGTCTTGCTTTATGCTTGATCAAAAGCCCACCAAAGGAATCTGTTATATGTGCCAAGAGCCAAGAAACATTGTAGAATTGTTTCTTTCCTTCACCCGCGTTTAAGTCAGTCATTAAAGTTTGAACAGTTTGCGAAGTGTCTTTGTAGCTGGCTGAGCAAAATGCAAGAAGTAGTTATTAGCAATCATATGCTGGTGTAGAATGCACAATTTTCTTTTATTTTTTCTGAGAGCATCAGTTTCATTGTTTTTCAGTGTCAAAATACTTAGGCTGACCAAACTTGTACCCATCAAGGGTAATTCCAGAAATTAGGGGTCCAAAAGTGTGACATTTGCGTGTCTCTGTTACATCTGACCTTTGTTATTTTACCTGGAAATATCACCGGAATTGATTTCAAACTGGAATCAGTCTAAGTAGCGCACCTTATGAAGCAAAAGCTTGCCAATGGGAGACAGACATAGGGCAGCAGACATACCAGTCCTTCACAGTATTGAGTGTGCTCAGAACTATGCCCGCCTGCTCAGAACAACGCGTGCATGCTGAGTAAAACAATCCGGTATGTTTGTCACCACCATGCGTCTCAAAGTCTCCCATTGGCTGATGAGGTCAGGAGCAGGACACGTGTTTCTATGGGAACTAGCTAGCCAATAGCTTTCATATGGACACATGGTCATTTTCAAACACGGCCATAATTCTCTGATGACACAGTCCACGTGGCCTTCACTCAGACTTTTTCTACCAAGCTGCACGGCATCTTTTATCACTTATGCATTAGAGTCCATTTACATTTAAGGGTCTTGTATTAGATTTTGATTTTGAATTCTTGTAGTGTCATTCAGCCAAGGTAAGGATGATGGAACTCTCCTATAGATCTCTCCCTCTGGACACCATCTTTGTAGGAAATTGCAACTGTGTATATAACACCAACAGGTGCGTGTCTGCGCATTGGGCAAAATGTTCCAAAGTCAAGCTCGTGCTGATCCAAATATGCTCGAAATATGGCGCAGCTGATGCACATCACAAAAATTGAAGAGCAAAATGCTGATGCACGTGGCAATCTGTAGAAAGTGACGTCCTTAGAGAGAGACCTATTATGTTCTGGAGTAACAGGAACCAATCACTTTGTGTTTGTTAGCTATACAGGAAGATAGTGGTGTTAGGTGTGCATGTTTGCCTTGCCAACATTTTATAACGTTTGGGCTTTATGACTTCATCAGTAATATACCATGTGCAGTTGAATGTTGCTTTACATTATATAAGCTGAATATAGGCATTGTGCAAAAGAATGACTTCACGGCATGACACATAATACTGAAATCTAGAAAGCAATGTCTATCATGCACCCACCCTCGTGGTAGGAATTGTGATTTTTTTGGACTAGGTGTCATTAAAATCAAGTGTGCCATGTACACGTACTTGCAGACCATTGCATTCCTGTTATATACCCCTGCTGTGCTGTGTGAACCATGATACAGTGTGCCATTTATAGATGTTCACTTAAAAAAAGCCAAAAGTTTCTTGGTTGAGCTCTGTTCTAGACAGTTGCATGCAGTTCCAGTGGCTGCTAAAAATGACTTAAGGGCTTATGAAAATCAGTGGCTAATGGCTGGAGTAATTTCTCATAGATGTATGTGTAACTGGTAGCCATAGCCAGTTCTGTTGGACATAGCCTGTGTCTTTGTGTTCACAAGGTAGTATAATGTGTTTGAGCTCATTGAACTGATGAGTTTATTTTCCAATCTGGTCAGGTGCTCCAGACAGGTGGTCAGTGGAGAAGGTCATCAATGAGAAGGAGCTGGAGGGAGTGACCATCAACTCTCTAGAGGTCCATCCTAGTGGACGCAGACTGCTCATCCATGGACGAGACAACAATCTCCGAATGATGGACCTTAGATTGTAAGCAAGGATCTAAGCAAATTCAGATCCAAATAAAGAGAAAATTTACAATTTCTCTTTTTCAGTATACCATTGGAAATAAGGATGACAAAGGACAGGTTGAATTCATTTCATAATTTCAGTTTTTAATTCTTGTTTTTTCAAAAGGTTCACGGTCATGCAGCGTTATCTAGGTGCTTTGAATTTTCGTGAGCATGTCAGAAGCACCATGACTGAATGTGGATCCTTTGTCATCTCAGGCAGTGAGGATCAACAAGCTTATGTCTGGAATACTGACACAGGCAAGTACCAGCCAAGATCAAATATTCTCACATGGAAATCTTGGACTTTACATGAGCCTACAGGCTGGCAGGCTCAATCTGCTTTTTAAAAAAATCTCAAGTCTTAGTTGAATTTAACGTTTTTCATCATTTCCATCTGTAACAAACTTCACAAATTGGTAAAATAATGAGAGTAAGAACTATCAACAGAAAACAAGATGTATTTGTACACATTTTGTTCTGTTTGTCTACAGGGGACCAAATAGCTGTATACTCCAACCTAGGCTACAAATACCCAGTAATGGCCGTAACTTACCACCCCTATGAACACATGGTTGCATTCTGTTCCCGGGGTGAGGGCCATCCTATCAAGGTCTACGTTTACGACGCCAAAGGTGGGTGACGAAATGGTAACAATTCATTATTATCCTGAGACCATTTTACCCTAAATCTAAACAAAATACTGACCTATTGTTAATAGAAGTAGCTTTACTGACTACCATTTGAACCAACTTCATATAAAAATTGTGTTGTATGCAAAGTTTGATTGTAAAGAATCTTTCACCAGTTGTTTGTAGAAGACTGCTTAGACTTCGTCTACTGCATCTGCCAAGCCTGGACTCTAAAGCCGTCTTGCACGTACACAGCTCCATTCATTAGATTTTCAAATAGCTAGCTGACATGATGTTTTTTATAATAATACTTGATAGTGGCAACGGGCTACTTGAGCTGGACCAAGAGAGGGCGCCATTGTTTTAGGAACGGAGGCTCCTTTGGTCAGAACTAAAGCTGGTTCAAGAACGACTAGGAAATACATGCGTCAGGGTCGCATCGCTACTAACAAAATGAACCTTCCTGACCAACACAGCTCTTTTCAACTGATGAGTGGGTGCTTCTGCTCAAGGTGTATAATGAAGTCAACTTTCTGGTCTTTATTTCTAACCCTAGTTGCCCGGCTAGATTTGGGTCTCAAGTCAGCCTCAGGTGCCAAGGAGAAAGAGGAAGTAGGACCTGGTGTTGCTAAGGCAGAGGAGAGTCTCTTGAATCTGCTGGAGGCCAAGAGAGACCTCAAGGATGAACTGGACACAACAAAGACATTGCGAATGGAACGCGTTAAAGCCAAACTTGCTACAGTCATGGTACACTGCTTGACGTGTGTTTCTTGCAATGGTTTAGCAGTTTGGTTGAGGGTTTTTGGCCCGTTTAAGAGCAAGCTTAGTCACTTACTATTGCCATTCCTGAAATTTTTGTTGCTTTCATGGGTTGTTCATAGATCAGTTCCCTGATGACCATTGAACATGAAAGATTTAAAATTAATACAAGAAGTTTGTTTTTGCCACTGAATTTGTTCATGTAGAAATATTGTTTTAGCTGCAAGTATTTTTTGTCTAACATTTTCTTGTGCTTTTTCCATGAATAGTAAGAAAATGTCGATTGAAAGATTTTTGGATACAGTTTTTTCATTGTTTTAGCTGCAAGTCTTTTTTGGCCAACATTTTCTCGTGCTTTTTCCATGAATAGTGAAAAAATGTCCATTGAAAGATTTTTGGATACAGTTTTTTCATTCTTCCGTCCCATGTTGAAATTCCTCATAAAATGTTAAAGTTACAAGTACATTCCATGAGCCTCCTCATTTAGTCTAGCTAGTTGCTGCTTTTTACGTTGTTACAGTAAATTGTTTTCTTTGCTTGCTGTTGGCTTTATTTCAAGATTTTTCATGTGTGCTGTTATTTTGCAATCTGCCTTTTCTTTGCATGTTTTGTCTTTGTTGCTGATTGCTGTTATGCCACCCATCTGCATTGATTGGACGTCCTACATCCTGTTCTGGTATTTTTCATTCATTATGGGCCTGGATTTTAGGCTTTCAAGAAACTGGCTAAGGTAAAACCTATTCACATCCTGCCCATCACTGAGCCAGTTTGGTTTAATTAGGAGTTAGTTTAAA